>NW_017275488.1:344305-392969 GCF_001594065.2 Cyphomyrmex costatus | reverse complement strand
TTTTTTTAATAAAAATCGTTTATTTTTCTGAATATGTAACTGTAATTTTTATGATAAAATACAAAAAATATAGCCAATTAACACAGTTGTTCTTCAATACTTTCTGCGTGTCAAATTCTAAGGACAATTAAAAAAAAAATGTTTTCACTAAGTTATAACTTTTTTTTAGGAAGTTTCTTTTAACAAAAATCTGGCAAACGAAATATATTTTTTGTTTTTTTACTACAACTTTTCCAAAAAAAGTTATTCGATATTGCGCTGTAGAGCATCGCATTCCTTACCTTTACCGCATCTATTGGCCTACTTATCTTCCCAAGAGTAATTTTTCTTTCTGAAGTTGTAGTATTGTGAAAATTACACTCCTTAGCTTGCATGAAATCTGGTGACGGTTATATGTGCTAAATTTTACTTAAAACATTCTATTTATAAAAAACAGGTCTGGATAATATTTTTTCATGTCTTATTTGATTTATTTCAATTTCAATTTCCGTAATACATAAAAAAAGAATGTAGCTCAATTATTTAATTACTTCATATTTCCTTTAAAAATAGGTAATATTAAATTCCAATCGGGAAATTTTGAATTTTTTGCAATATTAAGCATAAAACAAGCTGTGACTAAGTTGAGGGTATGATGTACATTGTACAATTATCGTAATCACGTAAATGTTTTAAACGGATGATTTTTATAATTACGTCAGGCAAAGGAAAAACTTTGTCGTTTATTGGCAACAATTCGTAACAACATAATTTTAAGTTTACATAAAATGCACCGTATTCCTTAACATTTTCTGCATTACATTATATACTTTTAATTAACATTTTTACTTGGAGTAAAAACTTTTCGTTAAAAAAATCACGTGATTTAAAATAATTATCAAACTTGTCAAGCTATATTTATCAAGCTATATTTTTTGTATTTTATCGTAAAAATTACAGTTACATATTCAGAAAAATAAACGATTTTTATTAAAAAAAATGATGAACTTCAACCTCTTGGCGGCGTACCAAAGACTTCGAATAAAAATCTGCAAAAATTCTGGGATGTTTTTTGAGTGATTTGGAACCGATTAAGAGTTGTGCGCGGTCAAAAATTTTTCTAACCCAAAATAACGACCACCCTAATATATAAATATATATATATATATATATATATAGTATTTTTATGGGTGTATGTATGGATCTTAATTGTTGTCCTTAATTGTTTTTATAGGGAAATAATATTTGGTTATCTGGACCTGAAAATACAGCTATTCTACTCGGCAGGTTCTTTGGAAACATATTTGGGAATGAAATATACCGAGAAAGTAAATGCAAAATATGAAGGAGTCGAAGCAGATGAAGTGTTAACAAAGATCATTCCAAAGCTCGCTCCCAATATTCACTATAGCTTAGCTAATTTTACTAAAGCACTTACCAAGGATGATACATTTATACCATATGGAGAATTGATACAGTCTTTCTCAATAAATGGTATCTAATATATCTTTATTTCTGTACATGTGACTTAAAATTTAAAAGCTATAACAATTGCTATTACTGTTCTTATTGATTGATACATAGACGAAGGTGAGACAAGGCAATTTGTTGTTTATAAGGCAGATATGGGTCACAAAGGATTCAGAGAATATCATCAAAGAATTCAAACATTCCTTCTTTGGTACATAGATGCGGCTCTTTTTATTGATATCGACGATGAGCAATGGCAGTATTTTAATTTGTAAGTCACTCGATATTGTGTTATTCAAATAATATATATAAATAGTTGTATATAATGAACATGATCTTCATTAAATAATCACTTTTCTGAAATAGATTTGAAAAATATACCACATCTATGGGTACTACTCGATATGCGACGATTGGTTTTGCTACAGTGTATCAATATTATGCTTATCCGCAACATATTCGGCCGCGCATTGCTCAATTTTTAATTTTACCACCATTCCGAAGGATAGGTCTTGGCAAATTTTTGTTGCAAGCGATTTATCGCGAATATATTGAAAGGCGTGAAGTTAAGGATATAACAGGTAATAGAATAATCCTTGGCAGTAGCCATATTCTGATATACATGAATATACCGCTACTACTGGAAAATCATAATTTACATCACACACACACAGATTTTCAGTACTGCAAGTATATTACAGTTGGTAATTTATTTCGAAGGGTTTCATTTTTTTTTATTTGTACAAATATATTTTTGAAGTTTTGAAGGGATCTTATGGCTTCTGCAGACAGAACGCGGCAACGCTTGCCGCGCGGCGGAAGTTGGCGCGTAACCAATCAACATCTTGCCGATTGGCTATCGCGCCAACTTTCTCCGCGCGGCAAACGTTTCCGCGTTCTGTCTTCAGGAGCCATTAAACTTTGTTCAAAGTTAACTTTAAAAATTCAAATTTTTTTTTAATAATTAAAATATTTTAATAAAATAAATTTATTTGCAGTGGAAAGTCCGTCCGATGATTTTCAACGACTACGAAACTATGTAGACTCCTTAAATTGCAGCACATTGCCCAGTTTTGCGCCAAAGCGTTTAAAGCAAGGTTTCGATAATGAAATGATTGTTGAGGCTAGAGACACATTAAGAATAAATAAGGTATCTATTAACATGTGACTTATTTTATACTATCGCTTGTTTTTCTCTTTTCTACTTTATAAATATTTTGTTCACAGAAACAGGCTCGCATAGTGTATGAAATTCTACGATTGCAGGCGACAAATGTCGCGGATGCAGAAGAATATCGGGCATACAGAATAGACGTGAAGAAAAGACTGAATATACCATTTAAGAGAAAACAGAATGAGGAGCTGAAAATAGAACGCGCGTTGAAGAATACTGGAGATAAAAGCACGTATACGAATGGTAATGGACTACCATCCGATGAGCAACGCAAAGAGATACTAGAAAAAGAATACCGGATCTTGGAAGAGGAATACAAAATGGTCATTAAGCGGTTGGAGTACACTTCTGAACTGTGAAATGTTATGTGAATTGAATGTTTATTGATTAACACTAAAACCACCGATGGTGCCATTTTGGCCTCACTAATTATTTCGGTCTTTCTTTTTTGCATTAAATGTACAGTATACAATATTGAAAATATGTGAATATAATATTTGTAACGATATAAATAATATGATAAATACAGAAATAATTTTTTACTAATCAAAAACAAAGATAGAAAATTACCAAATTGGCACTTTCGACAATTCTAACGGGATACATTAGCGCTCCTAGTGTTAATTAAAAAATTTTTAAGCTGTGAAAAAAAATATATGAATAATTTCCAACGTTTTATATTTGTGTGTACAGACAACGGCTTTCTTCATTAAATTTATCTTGCTTTTCTATCTTTTATGATGTTTAATTGTTTTTTATTATACTTCAATAGACAGGGCCGAGCTCGGCTCACGTTCATTGATACCCGTGTCAGTTTATGTTTCGTCAAAATGGTTAAGTAACCGCCCTCGCGGATTCATCAAAATTTCTAGTATAAGATTCGTCATCATCATCAAGAAAAAGAAATAAAAGTGCGGTAAATGTTTTGACAATTTGCTTTATCGAATGGAAATCCTACGTCATCTGGTTATTCGCATTCGTGATGCGATCCATGTCTAAGCATCGAACGAAGTGACAACGACTAATTACGAATTATGGTAATGCAGCGGGTAGAATGTCGTCTATCGTCCTACAAATCTCATGTCGCACCTGAGCCATACACCATCCGAGGAAGCCACACTGCTAGCTCGGGGTTACAAACTGGGGAGAAAGCTTGGCGAAGGTTGTTATGCAAAAGTTGGTATCTTAATCAAAAATTCTATTATTCCTTTCAGGTACTTTAAATAATTGTTTATCGTTATAGGTATATTTAGCCGAATATAAGCCGGAACATGAATCAGAGAAAAATAGTGTTCTGGCCTGTAAAATAATTGACACTGCAAATGCACCAGAAGACTTTGTCCGAAAGTTCCTACCGCGTGAACTGGACATTCTGGTGAAGCTGAATCATCCACATGTCGTGCATGTTCATAGTATCTTCCAAAGGCGCACCAAGTACTTCATATTCATGCGCTTCGCTGAGAATGGCGATCTTTTTAATTTTATACTAAAGAACGGCGCGGTGGCGGAGAGTCAGGCTCGCGTATGGTTCAGGCAGCTTGCTTTAGGTATTAAGATACTCCTATCTTGAAGAAATAGCGTTAACTCTATAATACTACTATAAATAAATTTTCTTCACCTGTTAGGTAGATAAATTAGGCAGATAAATTAGGGGTAGATAAAAGATTAAAATTCTTTTTAAAAATAGTTAGTTTAGTTATTCTAACATCTCGCAACCTATAAAGAAGTGTAAAAGACTTTTTAATTTTGTAGGTAAATTTTCATTCAGAAAATTAATTTTAAAAAAAGATATAAGCCTTCCAGGATTAATTCATTAAAGAGATCAATCCAGGAATGTAATTAATAAAAGTAGCTAATAATTATAATAGTATATAAATATATAGTTATAATTGATAAGTTATAATTGATGTTATAATTGATAAGTATATAGTTATACAATAGTTGTAATTGATGAGCTAGATTTGTGCAAACTCAGTATTTGTTCGCGGATGTTTTCCCTAATGCGTGTTCATTTGCCAGGTCTTCAATATCTACATGAGATGGAAATAGCGCATCGTGACATCAAATGCGAAAATGTTCTTCTCACATCAAATTACAATGTCAAACTGGCGGACTTTGGTTTTGCTCGTTATATGATTGACAACCGTGGCAAGCGCGTTCTGAGCGACACGTATTGCGGTTCGTTGTCTTACGCGGCGCCGGAGATCCTCCGCGGTTACCCATACAATCCGAAGATATCCGACATATGGGCGTTGGGCGTAATTCTTTATATAATGTTGAACAAGACTATGCCATTCGACGAGGACAACCTAAAGCGCCTGTACGAGCTGCAGGTAGCGCGCAAATGGAAATTTCGCAGTAAAGTAATCGGCAGTCTGACCGATCATGTAAAGAAGCTTGTGAGCAGTCTGCTCGAGCCGAATGTGTCTAAACGCTGGCATTTGGACCAGATTGTGCAGAGTGACTGGATCGCCATGGATCCGCGCCTTCTGGTGCTCACGCCCGCGGAGCAGATCGCACTTAACAATGCGATCGAGGAACGCAAGAGGTTCGAGGAGAAGTTTACGAAGAGGGAACCGGTACGGGCGGATACAGTCCCAATCGTGCAATCGTTGCTCCTAGACATTCTTTATAAGTCTAAATGCCTCTTAATATCGTTTCCGTCGTATGTCGTACTGATGATGCGTAAAACTCTGCTGGTCATCCATTTGGTGTATACGCGCATCTTGTCGAGCATTCGATTACGAGATTAACCCGAATAACTTTGCAATACATGCTCCCCGAGCGTGTCAATTTTCTTACGCTTCGTAAATCAAAATCTATAATTAAGGAGAACACGCATAACGCAAATGACGTCATAAAATTACGAATAAACGATTTTCAGAAACATAAAATCGAGGAGACGAAGATTGACGAGCACAAAACCCATAAAATGGAAGAAATAACGATCCTCAAAGACGCTGCAAAAGTACGTGTCATTACAACTATAATATTTGCATATTAAAGTAATGTTAAACGGCAAAACTTTTTTATCTCTTTCTTAGGGGACAGTTTCCACGATTATGACAACCCAAGTTTAATTTAAAAATTGGTCCTCTCCGATTTGTAATATTCGCCTTTTTACATTTTTATCCATTTATGATAATAAATTGAAAATAATTTGATGCAGTTCAATATATTTTTAATATAGTTAATATAGATATAATTAATATACATATCTACAAATTTTCTTCTCGTGTTTTTCTTTTTCTTTATTTCAAGCTACTGTAAGTAAAAACGATAAATATATACGAGTGAAAGTAAAAAAAAAACTATTTATCGATATACATACCAAATTTCTCGAATTTGAACAAACTCTGCAGGAATTACTAAGAAATAACACTTTACACGTATTAATTACCCACATATCGTGCTTTTAAAACAGTCGTGCTGTTTTCCGTTGTTGCTTTGACATAATAATCGGCATCGAAACTGAAGGTCTTTATTTGCCCTTCCAGAGACATTTTAAAAATGTGTTTCGGATGGAAAAGTCCTCCGAGATTCCACATACCGTCGGATCGTATTAACAGATGTTGATCATTGGGCGTCTTACTGATTACAAACGAATTCGAACCCGGTAAAACATATTGACTGAATTCATTCCACGCGTGATAACGCAGTATTAAGGTTTCTTCGAATAATCGCAAAAAAATCCATAACGAATAGTCAATTGATTCCATAAATACTTCAAGTATACCAGGCACATATAATCCTGTTAAATATTATTTTGTAACATTACAAAATTCTTCATTGCTAAATGTGATTTAATAATATATCTTCGTGAGACTCACCTGCTACCTGATAAAATTGTTCAGCAGTATACGAATAAATTGAGACGAAATCTTTTGACACTAATACTAAAAACATAGTATCATCCAGCAGTATCAATTTCTTCATCACAAATGCACTAGCATTTATACCGGCGACAGCGTACAATAATTCTGTATCGTTACAAAATGAAAACGTACTCTCTGATTCGCAAAGACAGGTACTGTTAAGATTCATGTCCTCTGTATTAGAAGTGTTAGAAACGGTTTGCAATACATCCTCGTCCACTACTTCAAATTTGTTGACATAAATAGCACGATCTGCATACAAAATAATTAATATTTTGTTGAATGAATATTATCTATATTCTTGAACGCTATTTAATACTTTAAATGTACAACTCACTTTGCAACGCAGTTGTTATATCTTCCGTCAATGTCATGACTTCCGTCATTCTATCCAAAACAGTATCTATTTTATTTTGTGTAATATTTGTTAAGTTTATCTTTTCATAGAGTCCACCGATTGTGATGTTCCCAAAAATTTCAATTTCATTTCTGAAATCCATCTTACTTTCTACCGTCTGTACCGCTTTACGTTTCGCCATTTGATTGTTTATTAAATCCATCAGATTTACATCATTCACAGTACCATCAATAATAAGAGATGCATTAAGATGGCCTTGTATCCTCTTGGTTCCGAATAGCGTTTGATTTCTGGACTTCAGTAACCCGTCTTTGATATTAAAGCCCATAATCGTACCTTTGACGCTAAAAAAAGGAAAAACGCTAAAAGTTTTTAAAGACGTTTTAATAAAAATATTGCTCTTTGATAGAAATATCAATTACCTCAAATTGTTCAAAGTAATATTGGTAAAAGTTTTTTGACCTTTAATTACCAATAACTCCTGACATTTTTGAGTTACAGCATATTTAGTAAAGTTCGAAAAATTCATATTTAATGCCTCGAGATTTTTAGTCGTCAAACTTAATATCGTTTTCTTACCAGTGACGATATTGCGTTTTGTGTTACGCCTAACAATATCCGTGTTTAAATCGATTCCATTAAATTTACCATCCCAAATCATATTATCTAAATTAAAGGTATAATTAATTTAAAAAAAAAATTGTATTTAAAAAAAGTGTTCTCTGCCTTACTTATGTACAATTCTTCAAAATGCCACGTAGCATTTATAGTTTGCGTCGCATTTTTCATTAAGGGATTAGTCAGCAAATTATTCAAATTCAAGTCTGAAGACTGTAGAATTGAATTATTTTCTGCATTCACAGAAGGTATCTCAACATTCTTAAACAACGAAGGTACAGTAATATACTGTGTTTCCGTTTTGCTTAAAAATTTGCATTTAATATCCTTCCACATGTTTAGATTCAACGAATTATTAAAATGCTAAAAAAAAGTGATTAAATTTCTTATAGTTAATATTATTTTTCTTATACGTAATCTTTATACGTATATCTTTTGTTTTAATAATATTTTTACCTTTAACACGATATCTCCTGTTAAAGTAATGTTTTCGAAGTACATATTGCTACCAGATAAAGTTGTGTCCTGATTTGCCATCCATAAATTCTTAGATAATTGCTTTAGATTCACATCCTTTATATATTCTATAACTGGCTCCTTCAAAAATCTGGCTGATCCTAAAATAGAAATATTTACATACATCATTAAAATCCTTTCATCATACAATATGATTAGTAGATTCCGTCACTGTACCTTGTATAATAAAGGTCGATGGTGTATCACTTGCGACGTAACCAAAAGTCTGAGGCACGTTTAGCGCATCTGTACTTAGCGTAGTAGAAATCCGTTTTGAACCCAAGTTGAGATTTGTATCTAAATGTGAAAGTTTTAATGTCGAGCGAGAAGCATATATATTGCTTGACGTAAAACCACGAGCTGTAAACAATTTTTTTTAATATAAATTACGCATTGCATTTTTATTTTTTTCGAATTAATGGGGAAATATTAAATGTAAACTTACCGAATGTTACGTTTTCTAAAGATATCGGATCATCTATCTTTAGTACATTTTCTATAAAAGGTTGTATATTTATATCGTTGATTCTTCTAATGTCGCTATCTCCTTTTATAATTACGTTCTTTACTCTCGTAGGTAAAGAGAAATTAAAATAGGCTGGTGTTTCGAGATTATTAACGACGAGTTTCTTAAGATTTACCGGTCCTTTAATGTGACTTTCGCTTATCCACTCGTTCACTATAATTTTTAAATCTATATAATATTAATTATACATATAGTGTAAGTACTTAGACAAATTTAAGTTATTTTTACCGCTTATATTTGCTCCCTTAATTTTTGTCGCTGACATATTCTTTACGAAAACCTGACCCGTGAATAGCTTCGTTGAAAAATCAATGTCATGCAAAGCTGACACAGAATTGAAAACGGTCGTATTTAAATTATGAGCTCCAAGAACATGTGAAACATTTAAATTTTTTACAATTATATCGCCCATTTTCATTGAAGAAGTTCTAATTTCCGGAGTAATGACTTCTTTGGCACATAGGGGAATCGTCAATCTGTAAGTATACATTTTTAGAGGATGTAGGATACTCTATCCCAGTGAGAAATGACAATGGAATGGACATCGAATCGATATCAATTCGACGTCGAAATCATTAAATCGACGTCGAATTGACATCGATTCGATGTCCATTCCATTATTATTTCTCACTGGGATGTAATTTATTATATTTATATAAAACAAAAAAATGTGTGTACTTCGGAATAGGAAGATTTTGATACGCAGTGCTTGACAAAGTGACATTATTATTCGTGTATTTTGTTCCGGAAATAACAATATTTTCAGCAGAATTCTTTGTTACGAAATTCGTGGTAACAAAGTCCCACATAGTCACATTTCTCCATTGCTGAAAATAAAAATGTAAAATAAATTAAAAATTATTATACACGCGCACATAAAATATTTTTTAATAATTACTGTTTTATTGCTGGATAATATCAAATGCGCTGATACATTAGAATCTAGCGGTACAATATTCTCTAAGATTTCTTTCATCGATAGTCCACGAGACCTGACAATATCTTTAGTTTTAACGAACTTGTTGAATGTCACATTCTGTAAGAAACGGTTACCAGACAATACCAACGGTGTAAGGATCTCTTTCAAAGGCTTTAATCTTTCGATTCCTTTGCCTGTTATTCTGCCTGATGTTTTAACAAGACCTGTGAAATGAAATTTGACGGTAATTTGCTTGGTAAATTACGAAAATTAGTCAGTAATTTTTAAAGACTGATAAAATAGCAATTTAAAAAAAAATTATAAAAATAAAATAATTTGATGTAAAAAGTACTTAGCCTTTAGTCATTAAGATAAAAAGGCTTTATTTAACTCACATTTTCATTTTGATATTAGGTATATATTGGTATACAATATAATATATTATATATCAATATATGTAATATTATTTCTTTTAATTATTATATATTGAATATATGATAATTACAAAAACTAGGTACATAGTCTAAACTAAAAGCACTTTAAATAAGTTTTTTATTAAGATTCTGAAAAAATGTGACAAATACATGAGTAATCTTAAACTATTTTGTACGTATTTTAATATATATTTTTTATTTGTATTTTGATATTTTTGATTTTACAAACTTATAAAACTTTTATTTAGTTGCTTGCTATTTTAGTGATTAAACTGTTAAAGACAGTTTTTATAAGAGTAAAAACAAAGTCACAATTATAAATAAAAAATCTTTCTATAATTACACTACTACCGGAACATCTAAATAAAAGTATAGAATAATTTTAAGTAATTTAGTAAAAAAAAAACTAGATTTTAAAATATCAAATAAAGAATAATATAAAAAATACAGGAATCTTTAATCTGCATCGCTTACTATGTATTTTTTTTTTATCAAATCTTCAGGAAGCCATATATTAAAAACGAACTTTAGCATCGATTAAATTTTATGTTTATATTTAATGAATAGTCCTATTAATCTATCAGCGATTTATATTCTCAATGAGAATATTGAAAGGATATTGTTTTATCTTATGCATTATAATGTGAAAAAAATAAATAAAATCTGTTTACGCATAAAACTATAAAGACAAATATTACCAAAATTACCAATAAATTAATTATCATTTTATTATAATTTTACCGTAAGTAATTGTCAAATTAAATTTGACAGTAATTTTATATCTCTACCTGTAAGTCTCACTTTTGGAGCAGTTATGGAACCGCTCATTACAGTGGTGGGACCATTTAATGGCAAAAAGAATTCGTCCTTGGTTAGATATAAATCTTTTACTCTCGCCTCTTTCATATACACTGTTTGTTCAATGCTTCTTGTCGCAATGTCTAAAGGAATCGAAACGTTTGTCGCATGCAAATTGGCAAAGATATGATTACCTAAAATTCATATATTAAATAAAATGTAATACAGAATATGTAATAAAAAAAAAAACAAAATCGGCACGCTGCATTAAATCACCTGTAATTACTTGATCTCCCGAAACTTTCAAAGTTCTCTCTTGTAGGTCTCGCATTAGTATCCCATTAATAGATTTTTTAACGAATATATCATTTATCTTAAAATTAGGAACGGGACATTTCCAGTCAAGTAACGTCTTCACTTTCAATTTGGTGAGCCGTAGGACCTCATTGGGTTCGAATCTTATGTATTTAGATTTAATTCCGCCATCCATAATTATACGATGAATATGACAATTTGTTTTACACTTGACTGTGATCTTTTTGCCATGCAAAACTGTATGCTTAGACTTTTCGGCATCTTGTGTTCTTTGCGTCAAGAAGCTGTTTGTCAGATTTAATTTAGCGATTACACTCTTGTATCGCTCAGTCAACTGGACTAGTTCCTCTGCATTTTGATCGTTCATCTTTAAACATTTAATACATTTAAATACAAATTTGTATTAATCGATTTAATATAAAATTTTATTTTTTATTTGAACTAGCAGACCGAGAAACAATGTCTTACATATTGCATACGAAGTTGACCGATGTGCGCGTTCGAAATTACAGGATTTTTTGAATCTGGAGGCTTTTCCAAAGTTCTCTGAGACGCTTGTTGCTTGGTCTCTAAACACCAAGTGGCTGTTTCGTCCTGCAAGGATTTCCACGTTTTCTTCACCGTCCATGTAGGATTTAAAAATTTCCATTCTCCAGCCTGATTCTGTATCATGAGTATATCTTCGTCATATGAGCGAATAGAACGAATTTGTCGAAGGTTCGATAATTCTATATGCAATTTTAAAAATTTCCACCCATTATACTGATAAATTTCTGCAGTATCTTGCTCAACTAAAAAAAGGACGACGGTGTTTCCCATTGTCAAGGAAAGAATCTGCCACGTTGGAGCGATTTTTTGAAACGGCACGAAACGACCATACATCTCCTTGTACAAGATCGTGGATTCATTACCGGCTAAAACTAGAAAGCGCTCTTCGAAATGACCTTCTTTGAAATGAAATGAACTGACGTCGTTAGCGTAATGTAATTTCTGCATTTCTACGAATTTGTTAGAACGCACGGAAAACCGGAGTATTTTTGTGAACGATCCTACGACGACAATATGCATGAAACTCTTGCTTTGGAAGGGCAAAAGTTTTCTTGCTCCATAGAGCAACGTATCAATCTTGTCGAAGTTCTCTCCGAGCCAGACGTATATAAATATTTTTGTTTCCGAAGCAATTCCTAAATACAGCTGATTCATTTCGAGCCAAATATTTGTATGTACCACTCCAGGAATTTCGAACTCTTGTTTGAACTGCAATTCGTATATTCCATTTTCGTCCTTGCTCAGACACAAAATGATGATTCCATCGACATCCTTTTGCACGACTATAAGCGTACCGGCGCTATAATTATGTACAATTATCCGTTTTCCATTGGGCTGCGGATATGTCCCGATAAGTTGCGCTTGATTATTCTAAAAATTATATAGTTTTGCAGAGTAGAGTAGTGTTCCTTTTTTCTATCATTTTATAAAATATAAAAATAACATAGAATATAGTTGATTATGACATACAACCAATTGATAAAGTAGTATGTCTGAGGAATTGACGGTAACTGCGAACCAGAGAAATCGATTTTCATCCTGTATGAAAAAGAAGGTCATATCTTGAAAATCTGGTAAACTGAAGGATAAAGTTTCTTCGAAACTTTGCAGCACGTTTACACCTGTAAATATATAAAATCGAAATCCGAAATTGTAATCAAACGTATTTGTAAAATTTATTTCTCACCTTAATATTATAAAGAATTAAATTAAATTAAATCATTATAAGATTACAAGAAATTTTTTAATGTAAAAATGTTTGTTTACAGAATATCATTTTTAGAATTTGATGCATTTGGTAATATTAAAAGATTCGCCTATATTTTATTTAATATTACTACTTTAGAACTAGTAATTCTGTAGATGTATCACATTATATATCTTTTATTCTTTTAATATTGTGTAGTATTAAATAATTCTAAAAATATTTTGTAAATGAGCAATCCTCTATGTAAAAACTCCTTTTACAATCTTAATAAAAAATTATTCATTTTAATTTAAGTTTTGGATATTTTAACACTAATTATTTTAAACACCTTTTCTTTAAGAGATATAAATTTAAGAGATATATTATATAGTTTTTCATAGCAATAAATTCAAAAATTAAATAGATCAATTTTTATAATCGAAATTTTAAAACAAATTAATTAAATGAAAAAGTATAACGAAGCACAAAGATAAAAAGTACGTAAGGCAACATGCTCCGATTTTGAAACGTAGCCGCGCGATAGGATTTCCTACAGAACAATGTCAACATCAGCTGGCTTCTCGATAACCTCAACGTCTTCTATAGTTTGAACGATATAATCAGAACTTTGTATTAACATCTCGATTCGGTGATACGATGGTCGTCGAAAACTGAATGTGCAAACTGATTCGTTATCCTATCATATGTATCATCGTTTGAATCATGTCTACTCCAGAAGAGGTGATAGAGAGTTTAACAGCACAGGTGAACGAACTGCAAGCATTGCAGTCCGTCTACCCAACCGAGCTGACCGTGATGGACCATGGGGTTTTGGCTGACATCAACAAATACATCGAGTTTCCTAATCATGAACCACCACGATGGCTGGAGTATGCAATCGCAGTTTCAATGAACGATGTAATATAACATTTATTTACAACATAATATATTGCCAGATTTATATAAAGTTGGCTTATTAAGTTAACACGTCATTCTATTAATATAAAAAAATTACAACAGTTTCTGTATCATTTTTCATAGTTCTACAGTTTTTTATTAAAATAAAAAAAGTTCCGCATTTTTTATACTAAAAAATGTAAATTGAAAATATATGAAGTGTTAACTTCACTAATCTAGCATTAACACTTCTAATAAAGTACAAGAAGAAAAATATTTTTACTTTTGGCTAAATTTCTCGTTATAGCACTGCTCGAGTTGTACAAGTAAAACGTAATTACTGAAAAGTCAAAAAATATTTCTGAATCTTATCTCTTATATAAGAAATATAATATTAATAAAAAGAACAGTCAATAATGACCACTGGATACTTCTAATGTTAATTATTTGCTGCAATAGTCTTCAGATTTTTCTTTCACTTATGGTGTATCATTAATATGTTGCTTTCATTACTCTAGAAAAGTATTGAGCTACTAGTAAGCTTGCCAACTAACTACCCGAAGGAGCAACCTGAAGTATACGTGAGAAGCTCCTGCTTGGACAGAACGCAGCAGTGTCTGCTGAACAAGGATCTCTCTGTCATCGTCAAAGCCCAAGAGGCAGGTGAGCCTTGTATCTACACGCTGATATCGTGGCTGCAGGACAACATTGAGACTTATCTCGAAGCTTCCGTATGTAACCAAGCGATTAAGCACAGCGATGCGAATACAAGCGGCACGGAAGATCGGATTACAGTAGTTTTCTCCAGATATTGGATCTATAGCCATCATATATACAGCAGGTTCAAACGGCGGGACGTAATTAATTTGGCGAAAGAGAACTCCATCACAGGATTCTGCTTCTCCGGCAAACCGGGAATAATTTGTATAGAGGGAACTCTGGAAGATTGTAATTACTGCTGGCAGAAAGTAATATCAAAGATCATTTAATCCTAATGTATAATGTAATGAGAATATTTCACGCTAATATAGTTTTCTTTGCAGATTAAAGCTATGAACTGGCAAAAGATATTGATAAAATTAATGGAAAAAGAGGAAGATTGTAGTAATGTGGATAATATGCGCAAGTTTACAGAGTTTGAAGAAATTTCGTTTGCTACTAACGAA
The DNA here is from genome assembly GCF_001594065.2 of Cyphomyrmex costatus. Classification (NCBI taxonomy): domain Eukaryota; kingdom Metazoa; phylum Arthropoda; class Insecta; order Hymenoptera; family Formicidae; genus Cyphomyrmex; species Cyphomyrmex costatus. Next base: position 378,189 of record NW_017275488.1, on the reverse strand, counting down.
CGTCACAATGACATGGGTCAGCTTCTCAAGTACTTAACTGATCATGACTGTCAGCACGCGTTTAAGGAGCTTTTTGGAATAGAAGGAAAATTTGGTAAACTTTCAGATTAATATAATAATTATATTAAAAAAAATATATATATGTACTTTGGCTAATTTCTTTCAATCAATTTTACAAGATTTTTACATAAGTGAAAAATCTTTCGCTTACCTTTACTGGGTTCATTTTGAAGACTTCTCTTTTGTCGCTTGTTTCTCTGAAGGATTTCTTTCGTATCATTCATATATTTCGCAATTTCATTGTTAATATTATTCCTAGTATTACTATTTAATATATTGTACACTAAAAGAACCGATTTTTTTTATAAATAAAAGTAGTAATATTTATATTAAAGTACAAAGCGATTAATATTTTACCATTACTGAGATTTTTGAAATACTCTGTCGTTTGATTGAGTATCGCGTACAAGCCTTCTGTTGGATAAGAAGGGAAATATTCACACTGTATCACACATATTAACGTGAAACTCAGGAGGAACCCTCGTAACATATTCATATGAAGTAGTCTCTTCAAACTATCGATCACGACTGATCCACAATGCCAGTTTGTCATCCAATAATATCATGTTTACAGTTTTTCTGTGTACATAGTTCTTACCTTTCCAAATTCCACTCTGTAACAGGTATGTACACACACGCACACGCTAATATAAATTTCTCTGTATGATACATTGTATAAGGAGTCTTAGAATTTTTCATTTACAAATTATTTGATAAATAGAAGATAACTTTATTCTTAACAATAAAACAATTGAATAAAATAAGAGATTGAAAATGAAAGGATATGTTGAATATGAATATGTGTGTTGAATTGAATGTTGATAATAATAAAAATTTTATCATATATATATATATATGTCTGTGTATGTTAAAGGAGTTTAATTTTATCTAATAGTGGCATAGCGTAAAAATTCATTAGTGAGAAACTGTCCCGGGATGTAAGACGCAGGTGGTCCAAGAATATCTTGCGCAGGACTGTGGATCTTAATTTGTCTCATATGAGTATCTCTGCCATTCTGATGATTGCTGATGACTGCTATCTGAATCATGAATGTCCTAATGGGCCGATCATTGATGTTTTTAATGGGGATCACTATCCATCCGCTTGGTTCATTCAAATCCATCACCTCTACCTCCTGTAGATCATTGAAGTTGGTTCCAGCTCTAATACTTATTCTAAAAATTAGCCGGAACACCTTCATTAATAATTATCAATGATTGCTGATGAATGCTTTCTATTTAGACCTGGTTCTACCAATATAAAATTAACTTTAATCTTGATTCAATTTACTAATTATCTTTTTATAATACTAAGAATTAGATTAATGGAACTAGGCCTTAGTAAAACCAATTTATATAATCTTTTTATATTAAGTAACAAAAATAAGAAAATACTTGTGTCACCAAATGAAAAGCACCTGACAATCTCCAAACAATGGAAAGTATTGATACCTGTTAGGAGTGTAGCTCTCATCCAGCTTATAATCCGTATAGATGCATATGTCACGAATAGTTGTCTTCCTCTTGAATTGTATGTTTACCAAATGTGGCAGCTGTCCATCAGATTGCCAGTACGTTTCTGTGATGTCATCGCGAAGCTGGTCCACGCCAAATCCTGGCTTACAGCTTGACAAGCTCCAGATCGCATAATTCCCGACCTCTCGTACTCGACCAGTTAATTGCTCCTGTACGGGATCTATCTCCCCTGAGCGAGTATCTTTCATATGTAAGACGTCCCAATGTAATTTATCACTTTAAAACTGATTGGATCAATCGCGATACTCGCGATGAGAAAATATAAAAGAAATTGCAGTGTACTCACCAGTACTTGTTGTTTTGTTGCTCATGATTAAGTTAGGTTAGGCTTCTTCAAACTGTTGTTCTCTCTAATAATTCTAGCGTAGCAACTTCGTATCTAATGTACTAATGTTCGCTGAAATATTATACGAAATAACAGCAGGTCTCACGATTTTCAGATACATTACAATAATTACTTCTAATTCCTAGCGAAAGTTTCATGCCTATCCTGTGCATTTTGAAAACCTGACTTGCTCTCGCACTCGATCTCGAGGTATCGATACTTCTCGAGACTTCAAATTCAAATCAATTTGAATCATTGATTCTATTTTGAATCTGCAATTGCACGTATATGAAATCAATATTTATTTAAATTTGATTTATATACAAGAAATAAAACTTTATTACCAAAAAATATTACATCTTTATAGACAGATGTAAAAGTTTCATCGCGATGGGTAATTTTGGAAGATCACTTTGTTGAAGATAACAATACTTCAAATTCCAAATTCAAATAAATTTAAAATTTGATTTTAAAATAAAAATTCACCAATAAATATTGCGTCTTTATTGATGATTATTTTAATTTTTATCGTGATTCAAAAAACCGGTTTGTTATGCTACACGTTGCCATGGTTGAATTGATCGTGGTATTATTTTACCGCCGCTTCGATCTGTCGTCGCTACTTTGCATTGAAACTCGTAGGGCTCGCAAATTGATAAACTAAGATAAGTGATATTTTGAGGCGATTCGGTAAACTATGGCAATTTGAGTCGAGTTGACTCGATCGGCGAAACAATTTTGAAATCAATCGATCGATCAACCCACGATGACGTTGGCATTGTCGAGGATAGATTACACAACGGTGGGGGTTACCTCACGTGGCACAACTATCATATTTCCGCCTCATGAAGGGACAACAAAGCAACCACAAAAGTTCGCCGTTGCAGATCACGACGGCGTGCTGCATATTTATGGTATAAATACATATTATATTCTTATTCTTTTTTGTAATATAAAAATATCTCAACGAATAAATATTAAATAGTAATAAACGAGTAATTAATATTATTTAATACTAATACTTTTAATTATCATGATGATTAATAATTAATTAATATTAATATAAAGATAACATCGCAATTATTTTTAAAAGTATTTTGATATTAATGTGTCAACGTTGAAATAAATATTATAAGACATTTAAATTTAAAAATATATAAAATCATATTTCCTTGGACAGGCATGAAAAAGGGTGAGCTGCAATTGTCGTTCAAATCCTTGCCCGGCCCAAAAATTCAGAAAATTATTCTTGGAGGCTCAATAGGTATGTTGAGGGATAAAATTTTTCTTGCGTACGGCAACTCTGTGAAGGGATTCACGAGAAAGGGCAAGTTGTTCTTAGAGTTCGATACCAGCCTTATAGATCCGATTTCTGCAATGTAAGTTCATTCACACTCAGTTCAACTCTATGATATCTTTGATATACTCTATATATATATATATATCATATATTATTATGAAATGCCCATTTTAGGTACGTTCTTGGTCCTGATCTCGCTGCGTGCGCGCGTGACCTTTATCACCGATACAGAGATTGCAAAGATGCCGATTCGTACCTAGCTGGAGAAACCTTGCATGACGTAGTGCTCTTGCCTGGAGACGGCAACATAGTATACGCTATTCTAGCTTGTGCAGACTGCGCGGTAAGACGTCGTAGTATCGAGAATTCGTCTCAAAAGTCTTTCAGATTCCAGCTTTTAAGAAAACAACCGTATATTTTACGTTCCATTTTCTAAAAATGATAGCCATCAATACTCTTGCAATTTTACCTAGATCCTTTCATTCTTACAGAGTTTCTGCGATGAATTTAAATCTCAATTCTCTTCTTAGCAAAAACTTACAGAGATTTGAATATAAAGTTATTTTCAAAGAATGCATCTTGACACTGATTCATCGATGTAATTTTGCTTTCCAGGTACGTGTTTTGCACGGTACAAGAAGTCCAACGGTTTTAAGATTGCCGAGCGCTCCTATGGTCCTTTCCATATACAGGTGTTATTGATATTTCACATACAGTATTTCAAATAAATTATTTATATTACTCATCTCTCTCGTTTCAGAGAAGGAGAAATATACTCGAGGGACCGCGTTTTGGTCGGTACCGCGGATGGCAGAGTCGGATTGCTGATCCTCCAAGGCAACAAAACTCTCCGAATTACTTGGCTGTTGACTTCGACAGGCTCGGGAATCACTTCGTTGGATACATATGAGTTGCAAGACGGTACAGATATCCTTATTGGTCGACAGGATGGAGTTGTCGAGGTGTACACGTTTCCCGACGAAGATGTATCGTCCATTCTGCGCTATCACTATGTGAGTGATTGTGATCGTATCTATAGTTGTCGTCGAATTGAATCATATTAGTTTCGAAATAAATCGTTACAGAATGCTGGCGAGAGTATTAGTACAGTCGTCGGTGGGATAATCGGTGTTGCCAATTATCCCGAGGTTCTCGTCACGACTTACTCAGGTAGAGTATTCGGATTGACTACCAGTCCTCCTGGTTTATTAGAAGCAGGACAGAGCGACATTGGATTGGCCAGGTTGAAGTTGGAAATACAACAACTGCAGGAGAAACTCAATGAGGAGAAGGATTCGGCCAATTTCATGCTGGACCCTTTAGCACCTTTAATATTAGCAGTGAATCATAAGTAACCGCAATGAAATTAATCTACATTATAATTATAAAACAGATTAATCAGGATAAACTGAAATTGCAATAAAAATCAATTTAACAGAATGGAACTGCATAAAGAAGATGCTTCGTATTCCCTATCCGTAGAATTGGACGCGTCGATTGACAATATTCTAATACAATCCGATACGCCCATCGACCTGCTGGAGACAGAGAACAATAGCGCAGTGGTCAGCTTGTCCGCTTGCGATCCCAAAGAGGGCAATTTTCTTCTTGCTACTTATCGTTGCCAAGTAAATGTAATTCTCTGAAACAATCTCGAATTTTAATAATATCTCTGAAAGTATGAAAAATTATTGGTAAATAGATTAATACAAATCGTCTGGAAATGCGACTGAGGTCCATCGAGGGTCAGCCAGGTACCTTGCAGGTCTATGTAACGTCCCAGGTATTTCTTTAACACGTTGCCTTCCTAATCCAAGATACATATTATTAATATCTGTGATAATTCTCAGATACAACCGAAACGTTGCCGTAAAATTACAGTTCCTATTTATGCCTTATCTCTGCATGTCAGACTGCACGACGATGATAACATTACATCCAGTGGTCCGTTTAATGAATTGAAACTAAATGGCCAATTCACTATTGCCGAAGTACGTTTCTTTATTTTGTTCTTTACTTTGTTAATCTTATGAGAGAGAAATGATTGTTTATGGATTTCTTTTTAAGATGCATGCGTGGCTATCTTTAGCGTTACCAGACGTACCCGAGAGACCTCACATTAACGAGGGTGAAGCTGTTTTAGTATATATCTCGTCCTTCATCGGTACAATTCTCAAATGCAAATATAAGTAAGTTTATAATGTAAAATCAGACCTGCATTTGTCATTAATTTTTTTAATAAACTACAGAAAAGGGAGTGCACTTTTTCTCGGCGAGAATATATCCACTATTATAATTCTTAGAGACGTCTTGACGAAGGAAGCAACGAAACGAAAGCTAAAGCTAGACGTATTTTGTGGTAATTATCGGTTGTTTTACATTTCTCTTCGAAATTGTAAAATAATCGTAAACGTAAATTTTTACACAGAGGTAGCAGAAGGAAGTATATCTCGAGTCTTGGAGTTAATTCTTCCGCGTTTGAATGCGGCCAACGATTTAATTCAAAAGATAAAAATTCTGGATGCTCTCGAAGAATGGGAACTTCAGTCCAATCCGAGGGAGAACTTATGCTCCGAATATCAAGAATTGTTGGAGAAGGAGACGGAGACCAGATCGCTTATGGCGAAGGACACCGAAATCCTGAACAGGCTGCACGCTATCATCACCGATTTATATGTAGATTGGGAACGAGCGAAGCGATCTCGAAGGTAAAGATAAGATTCTTATCGACGCGACCCAATTCTAATAATACTATTCGTGTAACAGAATCAGTGGCAAGGAAGCTACGGCGAAGCTTAAAGATGCCCTTGAATCTAAAGACCTAGCTACCATCTTGCAAATTTTCATCGGTAACACCGATGTAAGCGGGCCGACTTTAATACCCGCGGCTATTTAGACGTTCGAAGATTACAAATGAAGTGGACCAATATATTTCTATAAACACGTTCAAGTAAAAAATATATTTTTTAACGTTCATTCAAAATAATATGTATATATATAAATCATTAAATTGTACAAATTATACAATTGTACAATCCTAATCTTAAAAATATACATTTTCAGTTAGTGTTAATTATAATTACAGTATAATGTATACACGCACCATTTATACATGTACGTATACAAATGATATTTTTATCATAGGAATCTTGGAACTGTCGTAAAACAATCTAATCCTCTATTTGATCTCACACAAATTACTTAGTTTTTTAAAGAACTAATAAAGTTACACATTATTTTTAGGCAGTATGTTAATACGATTTACTTAAACTAAAATCTGTCTCCAATTACTTGCTTTCGAATAAACAGTGTCTTTTAAATCTTACTAATAAAATTATATACACATAACTTTTAAAAATGAAATCGTTTTGAATCTACATAATTTGCTATTAAAAGCAATTTTACAAAACATAATATTTGCATTACAGACCGCTCAAGTGCCAATATTCCATAAATAATCAATCTTATTAAGCAATGAAATATATTTTCTTCTCTTGAGACTTCCACGATTACATAAAAAAATATTGCCTGCAAAAACACAATAGATTAATTAATAGTCACAATATATAAAAGATCTTTTACTACATCGAGATATACAATTGAATCTACTCACATACTATCAGTCGTTCGCACAACCGCTTCCAAAGGATCTCTGTTTACAGTATCCGCTGTAGACGCCACGGTGTATTCCAAGTTTTGTGCGCCTGTATGCGGCAAAATGGCCTCCTGATTGTCCGAGACAATCTCCACAACACCCGTCGCTTCAACTTTCAGTTTCAGATCTCTCACGAGATCCTGAATCGTTTTTGCCTGTGTTCTCTTGTTACCTTGTATCTGCTCCGCATTTTTCTTCGTCGGACTTCTGTTTAGCAATTTTTTCGGTCGATTGTGCGTCTGCATGTGTCTCTTCATATCACTTCGTACTCTAAACGGCTTGCCGCATATCACGCACGGATGCGGCTTCTCACCGGTGTGTATACGACGATGATTCTGTAAGTAACTGCTTGCGCGGAACGTTTTATTACAGTATTCGCAGCGATAGTTCTTCTCGCCGGTGTGGATACGCCTATGCAAGATCAAAGAGTATTTTCGGGCAAACTCTTTGGCGCAATATTCACACTGATACTGTTTGTGCTCCGAATGAAGACTCGTCGAGTGATACTTTAAGTCGCCCCATTGTCGAAAGTGTCGCCCACATTCTTCGCATTTGTATGGTTTGTCACCACTGTGAAGTCTTTTATGTACCTATTTGTCGAAAAATAAAATTATTAGATTTTTATATATTATATATTATTAACAAAATAAATTTTACACTTTGAGCATCTACTTACTTTCAACGCACTGGCAGCAAAGAAGCGTTTGCTACAAATATCGCATTGATGCGGCCGTTCACCGCTGTGAGATCGCATATGGTAAACTAAACTATTTTTATGGTGGAATGAACGATTACACTGAGTACATGTTAACTCGTTACCTACAAGAAAATACTATCTTTAAAATTTATGTTTTTAGTACATCAAGAACTTTTCTGGGGGAAAAAAGAATTATACGAACTTGACTTTCGAGTTTTTAATGATTTCTTTTTTTTGGCCGTTTGTGGAATGTCAGTCTCTGCCTTCTCGTTGGAACTCTTATCATTGCTATCTTCCGGTGGTTTCATTTGTTGGTCCCTTTGTTGTACCTCTTCTGTGACGCCAGTAATGGCCCACATGGTTGATTCGTTGTTTGTAGTAGATAACGGAGAGTCCGCATCATCGTCAATACGCGCACCAGTTTCTTCTACTGCAGACGGCAAAGATCAACAAGTTTGTAATATAATAGTTGTTCGTATCGAAAAATTTAAAAAATGTCAATATCAAAGATCTCTTACCCACGTTTCGGATACCCTCCATAAGATCTTCAGGTTCACTGAATTCTTCAATCACGGTATTCTCTAAACTGTGTACTGTTTCTGGCACTGGTATGGAGATATTAGTATTTGTTGCTTGAGCTATTCGCGTTTCTTGTTTTACCGGTTCATAATGTACCTGTATTAAAATTATTTAAATTAAGTTTTATTTCACTACTTCTATTAAATTATAATTATTTCTGTTAAAGATACATACATACAATGATTACTAAAAGTTTCCAGCCAATGAGCAATTTTATTGTATTATGCTCAGAGATAAAAATTTTTATAAATACCTAATATTTATTATTAATATATTTTAGTATTTAAAATATTGTATTAAGTTAATTATAATAAGAATTTTATTAATTTACAATATAAACTAAAAAAATAATTGACCAAAAATTATTGTAAAATTATATGTTGGCTCAAAATCTTTAGTAGTCACTGCATATTAGTTATTTCCTACAATGTGAACATACCTTTAAGTGCTCGAAGAACCTCAACTGACTGCTGAACTTAGAACTACACAATTCACATTTAAAGACATTAGTCTGAACTTCGCTAATCGATTCAACTGCCGCATTCTCTTGAACCAATTTACTGTAGTCTTTTCGCACCACATTCTTCTTTATCTGCTGTTGCTTTAGTTTCCGAGGTATCCTCTTTTTGTGTGGCAGGGTTCTCTTGGGTCCGGATGCCAATATGGCATCCTCACTACTTTCCGTAGAAACTTCAACGTCGTATTCACTTTTAACGTTGATAAACTCTTGCTTTACATTCTGCGTAATCCTCTTGAAAAGTTGCAAAGGTGAATACACGGACGGAGTAGCGTTCGAATCTGGTACTGCTTGAATGGAGTACGAATTCACTGGCGCCAGGGTCTCGAGATGTGAAACGTCTGATAGAGTCGGGTCCTCGTTCTGTGACTGGAGATGGAGTTGCTGCTGTTTCTGCTGCTGATGCAACTGTACCGCGACCAGGGCCGCGGCAAGTCTGCGATCTTCCTGAATCACACAATTCACATTCTACATGTAAGGTATAAATATACAGTTATATGGACATTAAGTAACATATTACAACTTCTGTTAATTCATGCGACAGCAAGTCGTCCGCCTCATAATATTGCGTGCCAGTGCCATAGTCTGTGCCAACGCCAGCGTTAATCATATCCACGACCATGCCTTCGGAGATTAATTCACCATTCAAAGTTAACAGTGGTACTCCTTTGCTCAAGGACTCTCCGTCGGCTCTTTGGATAGTGATGTACTGAGCACCTTCCATTCCTTCCAAAAGCACAGCCTGTGCCTCTTCTGTTGTAACTTCCATAACTTGAGTATTCTGAACAACGACTAGTAACTGTTCTTCATAAACTTTTACCTATCTACAGATGCCAAATCTATAGATCATAAAGAAAAATGAGTGTAAAAAAAAAATCTATTTTCTTTGGCTTTTTACGCAAATAATATAATTTAAAATAAAATAAATTAAAATTAATTCCCAAATAGTATGTACCAAATAATAATTCACTGCTTTCTCTATTGTCTCATGTAATAATTTTAAAATTATTCTCATATTGTGTATACGTTGTAATAGTAGCTTTTGTTAAATTAATGAAACTATTTTACAAATACACCGAAATATCATCATAGTGGAATCTGTTTCCAATAGAATTTTCAAAACAATAGACAACATATTCTCAGTACTCTATTATACTGTATTCTTTAACAATAAAATAATAAAAATGTATATAAAATAATTAACTATTTTGTGTGACGATATTAAATATCACTTTTGTATTTTGCATATATGCAGTAACTTTTATTTAAGTTAACAAAAAAAGTTTACATTTTAGCTCTACAGCATCATAACACAAGTGTCTTTTCCATTGCCTAATAACACAAATCGACACAAATATCATTCTTTGTATTCCCCCCAAATAAGTAACAAAAAACAATATTTATCGACTTGTGTCACTAAATGATAGGCATTCAATATTTCTTATTCTTTTATTATAGCAAAAAGACTCTTAGCACTAAAATTATCATGACTAACAAGATAGTACACAACTAAAGCCAATGGCACACGATGCTTGTTTTCCTGCTGGGCTGCGTTCAGAATCTGAGTACACCTAGGTGTTGTGTTATCTTTGTTTATCATTCGTGAACAATAAGGATAAAACAACATCTAGGTGCATCAGGACAACGATTCTGAACACACCCCTGGATTGTAGTGATAATCCAGCTAGCAATCCAGCAGGAAAACAAACATCGTGTGCCACTGACTTTAGATTAAACAATAGATCTGTTTTATTATTCTTGTGCGAGAACTACACTAGCACTCTATTTCTCACTTTTGCAAGATAATGGGTGCCTTCCAAAGAGCGACACAGATGACACAATGTGACACAGTGTATCAGTACATCCTTGTTGTTTACCGATGTTAAACAAGGATGAGATGATCACTGTATTGTACTATGTCGCTTGACGGAAGGCACACAATAAAAACATATACCTATCTCACTCTAAGCTCCAAAAGTGTACATTAGTTCAGTCACAAAAAACAGACCCAATATATACTTTCTTATCAGACACCGAGCTTTAACGAGATAATGCATTTCTTAGTATTTTTATTCTATACGAGACGACAAAATGACAGGAAAAAGGATACAAAAAAAGTACAAAACGATTCACTGATGTCCAAAAATAGTGCGTCGCGTGCAGAGTTTGAATTTGGCGGTGGTACGTACTTCAGGACTGACAGCGAAATCAAGGTCACTGCACCCGGACCGCACTGAATATCACAAGCCGCGCCTTGATACGCGTCGCGTGCGGAAAAATACATTCGCCCTCACCTTCGTTTAGCGTAATTCACGCGTCCGGCTGGGCTGCTCGTCCTCGTTCCGATGGCCACGAGCGACATAAACAAAGCGAAATATTGAAACACTGTAGGACAAAAATGTGACAACAGTGCTTGGCTCTTGACGCCATTAGACCGGAAGTACCCCTCCTACGCCACCCGCACAGTGTTGACCAACTTACGCGTTTGACGACGATGGGAGGTTCTAGATCGGCCGTTAAGCGACATGATCCCTGGCGATGTTTCACTGTTTCCCATGAGAAATAATCCGATTCGATCTGCTCTCTCTCCTCTTGCGCGACAATCCTTGTTTTTGAACGACGCGACGAGATCCACAAGAAGCTTTCCGGCGTCGTGGCTCTCTCGCGTCGAAACGTGATATTTTCCGTCTGTAACTTGGTGACACTGGTCACCGCTGCTTCCCTTCCTCCGAAGCAGCGGCGACGGGGAACCGCGGGCTTCCGGTTTCCAATGGTTATTGTGCCAAGTAACACGAAATGTCAAATTAGCATATCCACGCCGAGGTGCGTGTGCGTTACTACGGCGTTTCGACGCGGACGCGATCGAGCCGGCGTGGTATTCCGGCCGGTGACGTTCGCGACGCTCTAACGTCGTCGAGACGTCAGCTCGTCGTTACTGTGAAACGGTGAGTCACCCGCCGCACGCATCATACTCGGGCGACGCGAAACTGAAGGGTTGTAAAGGAAGCTCCCCCCGTAACTACGCTGTCACTCAGCTGATTCATTTCCCCCGCCGCCGCTGCATGGCGTCTTGCTTCATCTTTTCCTCCCTTTTTCTTGTATCTCTCTCTCTCTCGTATATCGCAATAATAGTGCGCAGAGAATTTCGTTGAATTTGACATTAACGGACAAAAAGTATGTGATCTATGAAGAGAGTTTAGGGAGTATTACGCGAGCTTATCGTTTATCGACAAGTAAACAATGTAATTATGATTAAGTAGATAAGTAGATATCTCTCTTATCAAGTAATATGTAATTCCATGATCAGAAACCTTTATTTTCTAGTGCAACTTAATATATTACCCCCCTTTTCAGATAGCCAACTCCACTATAGATTCAGTTAAGTGTCAGCTACAAATTTTGTCAGTAGAAATCTAGCAGAAATATGATAGATTCATTAAGGAAACTGAAAATCTGTCATTTAGATATTATTTAAATGGATTAAATGAACAAAAGATCATTTAATGATATGCTCTAATCGGTTATAATAGTGATGGAAAAGGTGATTTCCATTTAATCATCGTACTTAAGTCGACATAAATGTTATATCTTTTTTTAATTCCATGAGTAGCAAAGTCTAAATGATATTTAATTGTGTCATTAAATGGAAAGCATCTAGATATTCTTCACGAATCCGCTGGCAAGCTCCTAACATTTTGTTTATTGAGGTTGTTACAGCTCATCCAAAAAATCAATTGTAAAAAGTGTCATAAACTCTGATGTGAATCTACGATTCCTAATTGTTGCTATAAAGTCTAATCTTTAGTGATTGTTTACAGAATCGAGTCCAGTTGTAGTCTGAAATGTGACGGCACCTGAAGCATCCAAGGAGAGTGATGGCTTCGATCTGCCGACGTTGGAGATTATGGATATTGCCTGTGCTGACCTGCCTGTATGCGCTACTCATTGTTATACTTGTACCAATCTTACTAGTCAATTCCATTAAGAATGGCTTTAAGAAGCAGGATCAAGGTGCACTGGTGGGTGGCGCCTTCGTCTTGTTGGCATTGCCTATCGCTTTTTATGAGATTGTTCAACACATGATATACTATACGCAACCTAGGCTACAGAAATATATAATAAGGTGGGCTGTTTGTCGTGTAAAAATTTACAAATTGAGTTTTAATATCTATCTTCTCAATCACACACAAGTATTAAATGTAAACTTTTTTTTTTTTTTCAGAATATTATGGATGGTACCCATCTACGCAGTCAATGCTGTAAGAAAATGTTACAAATTTTTCTTGTGTATTATCAAAATTATGTAAATATTTAATTAGTTTTTTAACGAATGCTTTCTATTTGTATAGTGGTTAGGTTTGGTATTTCCTGAAGGAAGTATATACGTGGACAGCTTGAGAGAATGTTACGAAGCTTATGTAATATATAATTTCATGAAGTATTTACTGGCCTACCTGAACGCCGACCACCAATTGGAGCATAGACTGGAAATTTCTCCTCAAGTACATCATATGTTTCCTCTGTGCTGTCTACCTGATTGGGAGATGGGCAGAGAATTTGTACATATGTGCAAGCATGGTATTTTACAATATGCAGCTGTTAGGCCTATATCAACGTTGATATCATTGTAAGCACAATTTATTGATAGAGATATGTATTTCTAATATTGCATGTTGTAATATTTAAGTGTATATATTTCTATATTTTATAGCATATGCGAACTGAATGGAGTATATGGAGAAGGTGAATTTAAAGGAAATGTCGCTTTTCCATACATGATTGCCCTAAACAATTTATCACAATTCGTTGCCATGTACTGTCTGGTACTCTTTTACCGTGCCAACGTAGAGGCCTTGAAGCCAATGAAGCCAATTGGAAAGTTTTTATGTATCAAAGCTGTCGTGTTCTTCTCATTCTTGTAAATATTGCTATAACGTCCACATAACTTATTGTCAAAAAAATATACAAACAAGATATTTCGAAATTCGCAAATCAAAAGCAATATCTTAGTAAGAAAACTTTTTTTCGAAAAAATAACTTAAAACTATTTATCATTTTTTTAGCGGTAGTTTTTTTTATTTTCCGAACACGCAGTTTTTTATATAAATGCTTTGAGATATTAAAACTAATTACAAGTTATTATAATTAAACGACTGGTTGCCTTCGATTGCGATTCGTATCATTGCGCAACTCACAGACAAGCAATCATTTAACCGTAATCTATAATTAGTTCCAAACTTTTATATGTTACAAATTACTATTTGGAATGGAAAATGAGCAAGTCTCTCTTTTTTAATTTATCTATTTTAAGAATTTTTTCTTGCTATAGTATTTTATTTTGATATTCGCGGATTTCAGGACATCTTAAAAGTGAAATGGAAAAATATATACTGTGTTTTTGTTTTACAGTCAAGGAGTATTGATAGCTCTTTTGGTGTACTTTGATGTCATATCGAGTATTTTTAATACGGATAACTCGGATGACATCAGGAATATATCGTCCAAATTGCAAGATTTTCTAATTTGCATAGAGATGTTTTTAGCCGCGGTGGCGCATCACTATAGCTTCTCCTACAAACCATTTGTCAATTTAGCGCAGGGTCAAGCGTGGTGGGACGCATTTAGGTTTGTAAAACAATAATAAATACTACTTAAGAGGCACTTTTAAACAAATTGCAGGATGTCTAGTGATCCTTGAATTATACTGGAATTTAATGTATTCTGGAATTATATAGACAAACAAGATATTTCGAAATTCGCAAATCAAAAGCAATATCTTAGTAAGAAAACTTTTTTTCGAAAAAATAACTTAAAACTATTTGTCATTTTTTTAGCGGTAGTTTTTTTTATTTTCCGAACACGCAGTTTTGTATATAAATGCTTTGAGATATTAAAACTAATTACAAGTTATTATAATTAAACGACTGGTTGCCTTCGATTGCGATTCGTATCATTGCGCAACACTCACGGACAAGCAATCATTTAACCGTAAAATTATACTAATCTATAATTAGTTTCAAATTTTTATATGTTACAAATTACCATTTGGAATGGAAAATGAGCAAGTCTCTCAGGAATTATACTGGAATTTAATGTATTCTGGAAAATTCCTGGAAAACCTCTGGAATTTCAGGGTTAACCTGGAATTTTTTATTCTTTCATTCTAAAAAAAAATTAGAATTTTACAATTTAAAAACACTTGCCGCACATGCCTTAAGATTTGTATCTCTAAAATTTTGAATCGATCGCCGCTCAATTATAAATTAGTAAAAGCAATCTCTTGTGTTGATCAGTCAGTAGCTGCTAATGAATTATGCTCGCAATGCGCATATCCAGTAAAGAAGCGTTGGCGAAAGAAAAAAATGACAAAGAAAAATAATGCTTGATGTGGAAGAGTCAAAAAAACAAGATAAAATGTTGAAAGAATTAAAAAGTAAAAAAAAAAGATTTTAGATAAAGCTTTAAAAGCAAGTGCAAATATTAAAGATCAAATTGATAATTTAATAAAACGAAAATAAATTAATTTTATATAGTTAGTAATTTATAAGAATGCTTGTGATACGTTAATAAAAAGAAAAGTTGTGTTTAGGTATGAACTCTCCCTTAATGCAATAAATTATAGAAGATTTAGATTTAATGTCTAAAATAGAATATAGTAGAGAAATCGTTTGTGTTTACAAAATGTTTATTTGATATTATTTATGAAGCATTAAATAATTTTATTCCGAATTTTAATTCATTCGCCATTGAGAATCCTAATTGTTACTTCTAATTTGATAGTACAAAGCATATAACATTGTGTGAATCGATGAAAATTAATCAAGTGGCAGAAATTAATCGATGGATATATCTTAGAAAAACTAGGATTTTTTACCCAGAATGTGTTCTGGAATTATTCTTAAATAGATTAGTCGAATTTCGCTGGACATCCTGAATTGTGTACTTATTTTAATTTTAAAAAATTACACTGGCACTGGTGTCAAAATAAAATTATATCAATACTGCATAAATTAATACACATTTGATTTATCTTTATAGAGCAATGTGGGACGTTTCTGACGTGCATAACGACATAAAAGAACATTTGGGCGTTGTGGGCTCGTCCCTAAGTCGCAGGATACGAGGACGTGGTGCATATCAGCAGACTTGGGGAAGCGCGACAGAACGTACGTCACTCCTACCCGAGGCTACGGCGAGCCAGGCCAGAAGCGCGCCTGCCTGTTCATTCTCGGGTTACAATACCGAGGCCGGACTGAACAATAATCCATCCGTTGCGGAATCCGAGGAGGCGACTGCGAACACGCTGGATAGCACTAATGCCATTAATACGTAACCAATACGACCGAATCTGTTTGCGTGGAAACGGTACTCGGTCAAATCTGTTGCGAGACCAGCGTACTTTAATGGATATCATTTCTTAATATTAACTCTAAATGAAGAAGAGGAAAAATTATATAGTTTTGCAACAGCGTTCTCCAGCGTACAATTGTACAAATCATCATGATCATTTACTTATTTACTACATCATATGCATCGCGTTGAAATATACTATACGTGATGTCCTGAGACTACGGAATATTTCTTGATTCACGGTCGATTCAAAGATGATTCCATCAACAAGAATGTCGGGATAATTGTATTCGATGTTCATGATGTTCTAAACTTAAATTAAAATTCTGTATTTAAATTCCATTTAAAAATTTAAAAGAATACGCAAAATTTCATATATTCTTTCTATTGAAACATATCGGCTTTAAATCGAATAAAAGAAAAAGATCCGGTAGTCTCGGGACATCTTTACGCGATTCACAACTTAAGGAATTTGGTATGACTAGAGGTGAATTTTGTGAGGAACATGAAATCGCTTTTTATGTTCTTATTTTGCGAGACATTCGTGTACTTTATGTTACCAAATGATGTAATACCAAATATGATGTACATACATTTATATATACGTATACGTAGAAAGAAATGTAACCCCGTAATATTTGTACATACCTCGAACGACCAACCATATATACATTTATCACATTTTAGATGCGATCAGTTTCACGCTGCAAGTGCTTTGAAACCGAGTTTGAAGCATTCTTTGATTGGTCAATTCGTAAAATTCTTTTTTCTGATTAGTTAACAAAGCATTTACATTACGCTAAGTGGATTCTTTATATCACACATCCTACGGATAATATTAATCTTATTTTTTTTCTCTTGATATATCGAAAACGAAGGTAACGAGAATGAGCCATCTGGCGTATCAGGCGCCTCGGATTTCTACCTGGACCTATGCCCATGTCTATTCTATTCTTTCTCGCTCTATATATACACAAGCGAATGTGATGTATATCGCACTTTGTATATTAATTTACTTTTATTTTACGATTATACTATCGGAAATAAAGGCTGTGTATGTTTGCATTGATCCTTACAAAAAACTTAACTCTTTCAGGAATGTTTCTTTAAGAAAAAAAAAATAATGAAAAACATCCTTTCATATTTAACGTTTCAAAAAAATGCGCACATGTATTCTCGTGTGTGTGGATTGATGGGCCATGCAAGGCCATGTGGCTTGAATTTCGTGCCACCTGCGCTTCTATCGTATTCTTGTTTCAGTTTCAGCTAGGATAAATCACGTGTCACTTACGTTTTCCCGCGCTTGGACGTGTTATAAACGCTAGTTGAAATTGGTTGAAATCTCTTTTCAGCTATCTCTTTCTTTGAGAAAAGCAAGTTTAAACTCAAATAATTTCGGTATGGCAATCAAATTTGTAATGACGGTTTTCCCTCGAACCGTCTGGAATAAAGATTTCCAGTTACTACACTACACATATATTACATATATATTTTTAGATATTATTATTGTAATGCGATATACCTCGCTAAGAGATGGCAAATAACGGTGTCCAGATCGAGAAATCATTGCCAGAAACGACACAGGATGTGGAGCAAAAGATGAATGAAAAGACAAAGGAAGAACACGAGGAATATCAGTATTTGAGACTCGTCGAAAAGGTTATTCAGAGTGGAGCAAAAAAGAACAATCGCACTGGTGTCAATACTTATTCCATCTTCGGCACGCAAATGCGATTCAGTTTACGAGACGGTAAATGTAGATTCAATTAGAATATTTATTATCGAGTCTGTTTTTGGTAAAGTAAAGATAGCCAGCAATAATTTTTAAGCATAACAGGTTTATAAGTTTTCCAAAGCAATTTACAGTCTTTCAAAATATCAGTAATATAACGGACGATAGTAGATTAACTGCAGAAATGAAGTAGAATTTACTGAATAAAACATTTAATATAGATACAGTTAATGCCAATTTACCACAATATTATTTTTGAACTTGATGGCATATTTAATAACATTTTGCTTATTCGGTTACAGGTGTTTTTCCATTACTGACAACTAAACAAGTATTCTGGCGAGCAGTGGTTGAGGAACTGTTGTGGTTTATCAAAGGATCAACAAATTCCAAAGAATTGACAGATAAGGGTATTCACATTTGGGATGAAAATGGTTCACGTGCCTTCTTAGATTCTTGTGGATTTACTGATAGAGAGGAGGGTGATTTAGGACCTGTCTATGGTTTCCAGTGGCGACATTTTGGTGCTGAATACAGAGACATGCACACAGATTATACAGGACAAGGTATTTTTGATAAAATTCCTTAAAATAAATCACCTAAACTTCTTCTCCTTTTCATATATTTGTTGAACACAGAAAAGTGCAATTAAAACTTAACTGTGTACTTATTCTAGGTGTAGACCAATTGAAGGATGTCATTTACAAAGTAAAGCATTCTCCTGATGACAGACGTATTATAATGTCAGCCTGGAATCCAGTTGATATTCCGAAAATGGCATTGCCGCCATGCCATGCTTTTATACAATTTTACGTAAATAACGGAGAATTGTCCACACAGCTTTATCAAAGAAGTGCAGACATGGGTTTAGGTGTGCCATTTAACATAGCATCGTATTCCTTGTTGACTTACATGATCGCTCATGTTACTGGATTAAAGGTGAGGATCGATATTCCGCACTCAAATTCCAGACATATCTTGTTCTATTTTTTTATTTTCTTTTATTTTTCAGCCAGGAGAATTTGTACATACAATGGGAGACTGCCACGTCTACATCAATCATATAAGTGCCCTTGAGGAACAGGTAAAACGCGAA
The DNA here is from genome assembly GCF_001594065.2 of Cyphomyrmex costatus. Taxonomy (NCBI): domain Eukaryota; kingdom Metazoa; phylum Arthropoda; class Insecta; order Hymenoptera; family Formicidae; genus Cyphomyrmex; species Cyphomyrmex costatus. The sequence goes on along the minus strand of NW_017275488.1, from coordinate 359,342 downwards.
CCGCGCGAGTTTCCAAAATTAAGGATAGTTAGAGAAGTTAAAGATATTGACGATTTCATTGCTGAGGATTTCGAATTGATAGATTATAATCCATACTCCAAACTCTATATGAAGATGGCTGTCTGAACTACCTCGCTTGGATAAGCTTCTGAAAGATCCATGTAATCTGTATTTCGCTTTCGTAAAATTCATTAATGAAGCGATGTTGGCTGCGTTCAGTAGAGAAAGTAGCTTTGCAGCTGTTGTAAGATTCTTTATCATTTTTTAGACTTGATTCCTCTTGTACTTAGTTCCTCACTGATAAATGTATAACTAGTCATACTTTTAAAACTATCTGATAACTAATCACATTAAAAAATGTTACAAGAGTTGTAAAGCTACTTTTTCCACTGAATGCAATCCTTGATTTTCCTGTTTAATGTACTTAACTAATAAACATGCTAGAAACTAGTCTTTCTATAGTATTTCTGATCAGTATTTGGATACACCGATTATGTGATAGTACTTTCAATTGTACAATATTTTCGACTTGAGAGAGATATAAAAAAATTATCTTAATATATAGCTCGATTTCTTTTTGTATATGTTCTGATGGTAAAAGTCATGAATATATTTTATATTGTAACCTCCTAGTTTTATATATATTGTAAGTAAAGTTTTATATACACATATATACATCTGTGCTAGTATGTATATATACGTGTATATTGAACTAAACTTAACTTTCTAAAAGAAATTATATTCTCAATAAATCTGTACCTTAAATATACATCAATAGCTTGAATACCCACTGCATGTGATTCATGCAAATCTCTCTATCACGATTCATTTCTTTATTCCAATAAAAATCATCGCACGCACTATTCCAACTTCTATATTACACAAATTTAATTTTTTTCGGTCGAATATGATCGACAAGTATGGACGATCGCAAAAGGCCTTATATAAGCTTCTAAGTATAACAAAACTATGTAATTCTATGTATATGTATAAATTCGTTATTTTTTAAATATAAATCAGTAAGAGCAAACATTGGAAATAATTGGTTCTGCATTATAAACAAAAAGATTATTTTTAATGAAAATTCAGATAGAATTTTTATATATTGGAATATTCTTTTTATAAAATGCAGTTTTATTTTAAACTAGCTTGGCGTCTCTTCTATTAATATTTTAATCAGAATAAGAGTATAGTCAAATATATCGCATCTTTTATTAATGGTTCCGCTACACACAGCAATTTCTTTTTACGAGGTATTGGAGCGACAAAAAGTTCCGTTGTGAAAAAAGCAACTATACAAAATTTAGAAACAACTGCCAATTCTCACAACGATCCGAGAGACGTCTTATACAATATTCTGCAAATCTTTCTCAAGGGAGATTTTTGTACGTCAAAGGCTAGCACATTTGTACATCATTGGACCGTGTACTTAACTGATGTAACTGCTGAGTGACTGCCAATGTGCCGGATTCACTCACCGCTATAATCACCCAAATAACATCTGCGAAAAAAAGATAATTTTGCGATAAAATACAATTGAAATTAAATCGAATAGAGCAATTTAGAAAACGGATTCAACGGAGTTTTTATAGAAATCAATGGAAAGACAAACAATGATATTCTTTTGTGCTTAACGTTATCAATATAAGATATCAACAAGATAAGTAAATTGCAAATCACAAGCTATGTACAGATCATCTCTCAATTAATATAAAATTAATTAAGTTAAATTTGTATAGGTCAGTTGATTTACTGATTTTATATCGAAAGAAAGTTATTTCTTTTTTTTAATGTTACATATCCTTAAATTTGCTAATCCTTTTTCTATATCACGTTCCATTGGAAAAACAGCATAGAATTCGCGACGTACCACCAAAGTAGATACCATTATGCGTCATCATTCTCCATTTACTAGAATGCACGCCGTTTTCGGCCGGACTTTTCAACGTTACGCTTAACTCTATGACTTCCTTCGGGGCCAATGGTGGTACAGGTATCCGCGCACAGCCCATTTGCACTCCGCTAGAATGCTGCAGGTGGATCCCACTGGGCCATGCCTCAGTACCACTGTTTTGCACGCGCCATGATTTCTGAAAGTTTGTATTAGGTGGCACAGCTTCTCCCTCGCCGATCGTACTGTCACATATCAATGTCATACACGGTGTATTGAAGGGATTTCCAAAATCAATGTAGCTGCAAATTGCTGCTTGTAGATTCCTGGAACAGAAAATTTATATTATAATAATGTCTAATAAAAAGAAAAGGAGAGAACTTGCTTGCAAGAAAAACAAATTATTGTAATATTACAGTGACTCGCTTTTTTTTACAGGTGAGTATATTTTTAAATTTAAGCGGTAAGGTTTCAACTCAGATTTTATTTATCTTGATGTAACAGTGACAGTTGCTTTACAAATGTCGTTCTGTTATCTGCAAACAATTAGAAGACAAAGCCAAGGACATTATGATTGAAACATAAATTACGTTGTAAAACAATTTTTATTTAAAGGTTTGATAGTTAGAATAATAAATCTACATGTATTTCTAATCTTTTAAATCAATAATTAATTTAAATATTAATTAAGAATTTACTATCCAGTTGTTAGCATCATTAAGTACCATTAAATTTTTTTTAGCTATGCTTTCCATTAAAAAAAATGATCTTTTTGTCTTCAAAATATAAAAACATATGTATGCGCCATTTAAATTGCAGACAAAAGAATGTGACTGCAAAGTCCAAATTATCATTAGGCTCTGAAATGGGACACTGGTAATATTTTGACACAGATTTTTCACAAAAGCGGAGCAACGGCACGTCGAGGAGAAAAAAAAGGGGAAAGATGATAGGAAAAGTAATGCGCGTTATCCGACGAGCTAGCCTTCGAATTCGGAAAAAAAAAAAAAAAGAAAGTCTTTTCGAAAAAGTCCAAGAAAGAATAATACCCCTGCGGGGGGTAAACATGGCGATGCAAGGTTATGTGCGTGGGCAGCGTACACGAACGGCAAAGTAACGTCTCGACGGGGGAAATGTTCGCTTACCAATTGTTCATATCAAGAAAGAACGCAGCGGTGGCCTCGTTCAAATGACTGTCCGCCAGTAGCTTCTGCAGCTGCTTCACTAGGTCATCTTTATCCGTGGTGCCTAGGCAGCTGAACTGATGCAGCAAGTGTTGGTCCACATCGTTATTGCGATCCATGATCGCTGCGCTTCTTGAACGGCACTTAGCTCCGACGATGCTCAATGCCCCATGTGCTCTGGGCTGTCAATTAGACTGTTAATGTCGAACTGTCAACCTTATCTGCTCTGTTTATTTTTCAACTTCGTCGTCGTCTCGTACTCTCAGTCACGGATTTTAAATGTCATTCTCCCAAGTGACACTCGGTCGGTCTGTATCCGTACTGTTCATATCCACGGTACCCAATCCAGAGCCGTCAAATTCTGGAGCTTCCAGCTTGGGGCTCCCCCCCTTTCCTCTCTCGTCGTAAAACTGCAGGTCATTCGTACGTTTCCGTTTCTCCCTCCCCCTCTCTTTTTTCCTATCTGAGGAGCTACCTGGTTTTGGAAGTGTATATTCGCCTTTCCATATTCTTTTACAAAAAAATCATGCATTGGTCTAGCAGACGTTGGGATCGTTGCCTCAATAACGGTGATAGATATAGGCTTTTGATGCATAAGACCTTTTTTCCATATATCTTATCAATAAAAATAGTTCTATGAAGTTTTATCGTATCTGTTATCGTTTTCGAGATAGTAATTCTTTTGTTTTGACCTGTGCGTAATAACATTATTTTTATATATATACATACTTTATATATATATTCGTATTTGAGATTAATTTTTTATCGTGAATTTTATATATTTAAATTCAAGATCAATGTTTATATTTACGATTTCAACAAAGCAACCATCATATATGTAACAGATCTTGAAATCGTGCCTGATACAATTTTAAAGATTAACATAAAAAATATATCTACCATCCTTTGATCTTCAAACGCGCAAAGAAAGACTTGAAAATAATCGAATAATATGTTATTGCAATCTTCCGCTTAACCGGTTTCGTTCCAAAAAGTTCAAATTTATTTCAATGTCTCTTATAATTCCCGCGATCTTTTATGTCTTTTTCCAATTCGCGATGCTTGATCGTCTTCGTATCTGTTCACCTTGTTACCCGAGTTATCTCAGCATAAGGGCGGGGCCTCGCGACTCGATGTTGCGCCCTTACGCAGTAAACTCCGTATAAAAAATAGTATATTTTTCATGCGACAGTCCGTGCAAAAATGATAGCGATAAACTGCCTTTCGCGGTCGCGCTCATTACCTTGACCTTGTCGCAGAATATGCGGAAGATTTTCTTGAAAATAATAAATAATCTATAACAAATATATTAATATAGAAATCAATTTCAAGGATCATACTTCCTATACTTTATTAAAATCCTTCTTCATCATCTCTTTCTTTCTTTCAATAACTTTTAATAATAGTTCCGAAAACAATTCCAGAAATTACTCGTTTTCATCGTGTATTATATATATTTATTAGTTTATTCTAAAACTTTCAGGTAATATATGTAGGTGCGATGTTCGGAAAAAAAAAGATATTAATTTGTATCTCTTTAGATATCACGCAGTCAAGAATAAAAACATTATCGTTCAATACGCAACAATTTTAATGCACAAAAGTTATACACTTTTAGTTTTATTATATATGTTCATTTTTATTATATATTATCTTATTTTACGAGAGAAATAGTCCTTAATTAAGAAATCTATACAAATAAGAGACTATAATAAAAAAATTTATTTATTTTTGAATGCACATAAATTTCTATTAATATATGAATAATATGTCAAAATTATTCCACTTCGCGCAATGGAATTTCATTAATTCAATTCAATTCAATCGTAAAATAATTCACATAACAAAATTATTTCAAGCAAAATTTATAACTATACAATTCATCCTTAATCTAATCGTGTTCTTCTTACGTAATAATAAAGAAAGGTGACAATTCGTTTAATAATAAAATACACGGCAGGAGAAGAAAAAATGAAAAATACAAAAGTGCAGCTACACAATGAATGCAACTGAATGCAACTGAATGCAACCTGCACCGTGCCTGCACCTAATCGAACGTTCGGCCAATCGCTGGATGGAACAACGTGACAAGAAGCATGGTGGGGAGTGCTCTGGTGCAGTCCGATCGTCTGGATGCGTCTGGCACTGCTTTTGTCTGCGATTGTACCCACGATTGCAAGTGCGCATGCGCGACGCTTGTGGCGCGGGGACAGCCGACGTTCGAGACAAACGAGCGGCGCGCACACGGCGCTGATCGTGTGGTGACGGACGCGCTCTGCGGGCGCTTGATCACGGCGATTACGGGGAGAAAAAAAAATATCGGACGGTTCATTTCGGAAGCGTGTCCCGCGCTGAACGTACACGGCGACGTGGAACGGCGAACGCGGGGCGGAAAGCCGCACGTGAATCGCGATATGGCGAAGCGTGTCTGAAGTCGAAACAACATAAAACGGAGTTAACAGGCTGAAAGTATTCGCGTATTCCTAGTCTTTGACGATGATCTCGCGCCGAATTCGGTTTAGATAGAAGAACGTGGAATATTAGAGTACCTCGCACGAAAAAAAAAAAAAACGAATAAACATAGCAGACGGGAGCAAGGTATGAGACGTTTTCGCGTTTTTCACCCGGCGATACTTATGAATTCGTATATCGTAAGATAAGCTCTGCATAACAGGATGCGAATATTTTATAATATACAGCACGCTTGTTTTTAGCTTGTAGCTAATATTGCACACAAACGTCAAAATAATTATCTTCCGATGGATAATTATTTAACGCACAAGCTGGATTTGCTGCTCGTTATTTTGTTATTTTGCGAAAAGTAAATAGATTAAAGAAAATGGAGTCTTTCATTTAGATTAATGGGAATTTATACATTTTGTAAACTTAAATTCTAAAACGCTAGATTTTTTATCTCAATCTTCAATATTTTATCTCGGGAATTTAATTTTTTTTATTTTGGTTTTTACAGGCTTAAGTTTCTGCTTTTTCCTTTTGTTTATAGAATCGAGCGGGGCTATTCCATCAGTTTCAACTTTGAAGTAATATAAAAATTTACGATAGTCAACAATATCTCTTTGCAGTGATATATTTATATAATTGCTCTCTTTGAAGGTACAAACGCAATCTTTAAATAATCAACATATTCTGTTCAGGAACTTAAGAATTATTAAGTGAGGAATGGATGAAAAAGCCCTGCTCTATGCTATAAATTCCTTTTGTTTATCTATCATTTTGCCTATTTTTGATAGATCCATCCACTGACTTGCTCAAAGGCCGACAAGATGATCGGGCCATCGTCAGGGACTACTGGCGAGGTCACCGAGAACCAGTGCTGTGCTTCCGTCAAACGGAAGATCTTCGACGATCTGGAGGTCGACGATTCCAAACGAAAGGTCTTCGATGAATTGGACATTGACAGCTTCTGCGATGAGGTCCGTCAGACGAATCGTAAACACTATCTCGAGGAACTGGAGACGCCGGTAGAGTTGGTGGCTACATCGAACGACATCATCGCCAATGCGGCGGCACTCTTCTCGCCAATGTCTGTCCAGGAGGTCGTCGAGGAGTCGCAGGTAGCGCGTTTGGAAGTGTTGCTGGTGGACGGCACAAACTGCACCTGGACGACCATGTCGGAGCTGGAGCAACAGCAAAATGTGGACATCCTTGTGACTTCGTCTTCCTCGTCGTTGTCGTCTTCAGTTTCATCAACCTCATCTTCGTCAAACTCATGTGTCGAGCGTCATCCTACAGAAACTTACATTGAAGAGCTTCATTATCAGCCGACAATGTCGATGAATTATTGGGAACCGGTCGCCGCTCCCGTAATCTCGCTTGCCAATCTGAACACGCAGCAAAATAAAGGAACGATAAGCAATAATCAGCAGCAGCAGCAGCAACAACAACAATTCGAGGATCAGGAAAATGGAAATTTGTCGTGGTTGTTGGACTTCAAACTGGATCCATTCATCGAAGCCGCAGACGATAGATCCACTATGGGACCCACCACGATTACGAAGAACAATTATTATGGTGAGAAAAGTGCAAGACAAAATAAATGTTCGAATCAACGCTTTTACGAATATCAAAGTTAAAGAAAGATAAATAAGATAGATAGATGAAAGAAAAGATATAAACTTTATTTAGTTCTAACTTTATTAAATTTTTATTTAAATTAAATCAAGTTCTCTCTCTCTTTCTCTGGTTATTAAAAAAATACTCTTCAGATCGATCGATTAAATGAATCGCGAAACTTCCTGCTTGCGACTATTTTTGAAATGATAGAAAATAGTGAATTATTTTTTTCAAAATTTTTATATACGTTTCTAAACTTTTCAGAATTTCTAAATAATTTTATAACTCAGTTTTTTTGTACAGAAAGTCTATATATCTTTTCTAAAAATCTTGATGCATTCTGAAATATTCTAAAGTTTCTCATTCTATCATTTTTGATAAAAAAAAAAAAAATCTAAAAAGGTTTAAGGTATTTTTTAGGAATTATAGAAAAATTTTAGAAATTTTAAAACATTCTAAATTCACATATATAAAAAGTTCTAAAAAAATCCTAGATTTTCTCAGTATTTTTCAAGTGTTCCTTATCTGTAAAAAAATGTTTAAAAATATTTTCATCAAGAATTTTCATTAAGAATAGTCTTAAAAAAATTTTATTATTTAATAAAATTATGAATCTAAAAAATGCGTATATTCCGTTAATAGAATCTACGGTTCCGCGGTTTAATTGCGCATTTTCAGGCAATAAGAATAAACCGAACGGAAGGTCGCTTGGCTCCAATTATGCCAACGACGTCAAGAGAGGATATGGTAGTCACGAAAATTCGTCGACGTATCGACAGGACGTGAACCAGGTGACTTATCCCGCCAATGGAATCGACAACCGAAATTTCTCATCCGCACGATCCAATGGGCCAAAGAAACCACCGTTTACCTATACAGAATTGATAGAGCACGCGCTACAAGAGAGAGGCGAGCTCACGGTTTCCGCGATTTATCAGTGGATCTCGTAAGTTGTCAGGAAATTTATTACTACTATTAGTCAAAATTTTGACTTGTTATTTGCTTCTATGTTGCGCCTTGCTAAAATTATTGTCCATGACCAGCGTTCTATAAGTTTCGCATACTTTTTTTACAATCTTTCCTTCATAGCCTTTCAATTAGATGTCTAATTAAACATATCAATTAAATACATTTCTTCTAATTTACTCTTATATATATTTTTTAATTCTTAATTTTAAACGAAATTATAAATTAAAATAAAATCATTCCATTGATTAAAACTGATAAGTTGATCCTACGAGAGAAAAATATTTACAAGTTTTATTCGAAACAGAGTTTCTTAGTTGCGTATTAGACGCGCGAGGGGTTTTCTACGAATTTACACGAACCCGTGGCCCGTTGGTTGGGGGTGGGTGACGGGGGTGGGCTACTTCTAGATGGTACCCATTGGTACCACTGCCCCCATTGCTTGGCACCACCTGGTACTAACTCCTCACCCTTCAGTTATCCTTCGTTGCAGCCCTCAACACGAATGCGCACAATTTACTACTCTTGTGCCTTCACCTGTTCGATCGCTGTTCGAGCTCCTTGGAAAACACATATATAGATCACTCAGGTTCAGCCGCGTAGGGCCGCTCAAACAACCGAGTTAAAAGAAATATCTCCGGTTACTCTACAAAGAGGCAAATCCATAAATATTGGTATATTTATGTATTAAAAATCATAATTTTATTTTTACGTTTGCATTATTCAAGACTATTTTAATGTGACTGAAAAGGCAACTTTGCAATAAAATTTTTTAATACATTAAAAAAAATGATGTTTCAAAAGCATTATTGTAATCAAAAATAATTTTGAAAGATTTAACAATTTTTTAATTTAATATTTATTTCATTACTTATGTTATTGAATTAACAAAATTATTTTTAATTAAGATAATGTTGATACAACATCATTTGTTTCGGTGTATTATTTAACTTAATTATAACATAATTTATACGTTTAGATTTGTGAAGACAAAACCGATCATCTTAAAGAATATTTTACAATAGTTGTTTATTTTTCTGCCTAACGCAGCTATATTCATGATTCAAATTGTAATTAAAATCTCGAACGCACGAAACTGCATCTTGAAATTATAGATAATGTGTGTGTATCAAGAATATTATTTTTATCACATTCAAAATGACTTAGAAAATATGACTTAGAATCAGATTTGTTAAACTGTTAGTGTAAGTTACAATTAACATTCATTGTGATCATCGTGATCAGCGAAGCGAGTAAATGCACCATTTAGCATTTCAAATGCACCCTTGGCTTAAATGTCTCTTGTTCTCCACCGAAACTTGTGAAATTAATCGCGAAGAGGGGGTGTGCGTAACGCACCGTGACATCGCTGCGAGCAGGTGAAGGAAATTAGTTTCGTAGGGACGCAAATTACCGCCGTGTGTTTTTACATGTATTATCCTTAATCATGTGCCCGTCGATTTGCCTACGTAAAATGATTATAGTAGCTCTTGCCCGCATTTTATTGAATTATACAAAACCTTACGATTTGAATAAAAATATAAATCGTATTTAATTTATATAATTAAAATCGAGAAATGATGCTTCGTTGTTTTCAGTGAACATTTTCCTTACTATAAAAGCAACGATGATCGCTGGAAAAACTCCGTGCGGCACAATCTCTCGATAAATCCGCACTTCAGGAAAGGATCGAAAGCTACTCATGGGGCGGGTCACCTTTGGGCGATCGCGAATCGTGGCGATTGCAGACCTCGTCCGTTGCCCGTTAATAGCCTGACGAGTACACCGACACAAATAGCGCAAAATGAATCTGAAGAATCTCGGAGTAACAAGATTATTAGGTAAACGTTTTCAGTATTGTTCTTCGTTAAATTTTGTAAAACTATTTCTTCACATTGCTGAACATGTTTTTGAACACTACAGCCAAATCATGGACGAGGTGGAGGCTGCGACGGCGAGCATCACGCAGCCGAATTCCGAGGAGGATGCCGACGATATACTGAATTCCGTAACGCTCGAGCATTCTGCTGAGCAAATACTCAACGGAATAAAACGCCAAGTGGAAGTGCAATATCTAGTTCCCATAGTAAGCAACGATTCCGAGGCAGGTCAACAGAACGAGCAGGCGACGGAGCAACAAACAGATTCACTTCAATGCTCCTTCAAGGAAAGTGGTGAGGACATTGTAATCAATGTTCATTTCAGGAATTAGAATCGATCGATTCGGCATTAGCGAAACAAAATTTGACGCGAATTGTGACATTTATTACAGATTTCCTGAACCCGGTATCCAAGGAGGTCGTTGCCGAGGAATGTGGACTTGTAAATGAGGGATATTTGGTCACGGATCCGACTACCCTGGGATTAAACGTGGTCGATCCCGAGATTATAGGATCGGAAAATCTCTTCGGTGAAGAACTCAGCTTTCAGTTTTATGAATTGACGTCGCCGTCGCAGCTGCAATCCGCCTGACACGCGGAGGGCAACAAAGTACGTCTTATTGTGATTGATGAACTTCAGATACAGAACAGGCGATCGTACGACAATCAGTCGGTTCGTGACGTTGCTGAAACCGAAAGGAACGTCTCGGAGCGGGAAAACTCGCAGAGAAAATTGCCTATCAACAGCGATCTGGACGAGGACTGTACGATGACAAGAAGCTGATCTTGCTCGAGAAAATTTTCACAATGACGATCATTTTATTCGATGCGGCTGCTAGATTAACTAAAAGCTTAATTGAACCAGCTGAACCAGTTAATTGATATGCTTAATAAATGGATAATGAATCAAGCACGGTACAAATATGAGGAAATCTTGTCTCTCAAATGCAACGTAGTTTGTTCGAGGGTTTGATAATTGCGATAATTACTGAAAGACTTTAGCATGGCCGAAGTGAGATCCAAAATAAATAACGTAATTACATATTGTCCAACGTGTGCCTGATTAAGTGTCTTAAGAGGAGCATTATTTATCAACTATGCATTAGAATTTCTTCTAGTCTTTTGCGAAACAGTGTGTAATGTTTTTGTATTAGTAAAAAAGTATGATATTTATTATTACGTATGTGTATATTGTCCCTGAGATTTATATTATACTCTCACCAGAGTAAGCGCGAAGTGCCCATTGAAAAGTTTCTACTATAAACTTCTAATAATATAAAGCAAAGAGAAAGGCATTTGGATATTTTTTCAAAGTCAAGTTCACTTCGCGATGTCTCGCATTGAGATATGATTGCTTAAATAAAATGTAAAGAAAAATGTTACGTGGTTTAATCATATTGGCTGTACATTCAGCCTCAAAATAAGCATATAAAAGAGAGCTCTAATGAATTATAAATTTATTAGCTTTACAATTAGAACGTTTTATATTATACTTTGCGAAAGAAAACGTAACTATTCTATAGGTTTCGTTGAATTGGTCTCTTGTTCTTGATTTGTGACCATTTTTTCAATCATACTCTTTAACTTTTCGTCCTTTGCCTTCTTCTTAGCCTCCTTCTTTCTCTTCTTTTCCTCCTTCTCTTTTTGCTCCATCAGCTTCTTGAATCTCTCATCGTGAGGTGAGATCTTGAAGCCAAAGTGCTGTCTGATCTCCTCCACTATGCGCTCTTTGTGTAACCTAGCAGCTTCCATTTCGGCTGTCTTCTTAGCGACTCTTGCTTTCAACTCGGCTGTCCATTGGTCCACCTTCGATAATTTCTCAGCTATTTCAGCTTCCCTGCAAATACAGAATGTATTAATATACTATTCCAAAATTATAAACTTGCATCAAACAGGGACTGTATTCAGCAGAGAAAGTATCTTTGCAACTATTGTAAAAATCTTATATAATTGGTTGATACATTTAAATTCTCCAATAAAGAACTAAGGGCAAGACTAATCAGAATTTTACAATAATTATAAAGCTTCTTTTTATGCTGAACACAGCCAGTGGTAAATACATGCCTTGCTTTAACCTTCTCAGCCTTTATCCGTTTTTTCTCCTCCAGCTTCTTCCATCTCTCTTGAATAGATAATGGGAAGGCGACTCTCTCATATTCTTGAAGGATTTTGACCTCTTCTGGCGTAGGCCATACAAACCCTGCTGGCTCCTTGTTGCCTTCAAATCCATATCTACCTAACATGCGCTTCTTGTATCTTACTGTATTGTGAAACCAATCAATAGGCTGCTCGTAGGGAGGCTTGCCCATAAGTATATTCCTGTGCTGTGAACTCAGCCCGGACTTGTTTCGCTTCTCGATGAATTCCTCCTCGCACTCCGAGTATATTGGCTGCTCGTCAGCGGCAGTTATGTCAACAACTTCATCCTTTAACTCAGTGGCGAAAAAACGCCCGGCGACGATACCTTGAAATCGCACATTTCGTTGAATGATGACATCGCAGATCCATCGTCTTAGACTCATCGGGATGTCGAATCAACGAAACTTATCCAGGAATCACAGGAATGCTACAAATTTAGGTTAAGTTTGGATTAAACCGATTAAAGATAAAGATACGTCAATGTCAGAAGAAACTGGGGTGCGAAAATTACCAGCTGTTACAACACTCGTAATAAACAAGCGGTACGCACGTGCAAGAGACGTACTTCTGAGAAAATCACAAATTTGTTTACGAGAATATAACCTATTCGAATGCATCAATTTTCTCTAGTCAGCTTAGGTTAGGATACTGAAAGCGTGGCTCAACGGCGCATATAAAAGATACAGGTTGCGATGGAGAAAGAGAAACGTCTCTCGAGGGTAATATAATAGTTAATAATATTAATTAATGTGGTGGAAAAACTGACCATAAAATTATTCAATTGTTTATCGTGAATGTAGTTGCCAGGAAGTCACGGGGAAACATACGGCACTTTTGTCTTAGTTGACGAGGGACATACTTTGGGAAATGCGCTCGCTTCTTTAATAACCGAATAGTACGTATTATTCAGAATTTATAACTGTAATTTTTTAATTGTGGAAAATATTTTATCTGAATTCGTCCAATCTCTCCTGCAGTCCGGACGTGAAAATATGCGGCCACACTGTGCCGCATCCCGCAGAGAAGAGGGTGCATTTGAATATCCAAACTACTGGTGAAAATGTAATTCACGTATTGAAACGGGGCCTCCAGGATCTTGAAAGAATGTGTGACCACACGATCGAGACGTTTAATAAATCCTATGAAAAACATAAAGCTACGAAAGGAGACTCTGTGAATACTACATAACACCATCATTCTTTTTTAGACTCCTAATATATTAAAAATAAGTTTTCAAAATTTGTATCAATTAAGAATTAAAAATATGTGTTAAAAAGGCGTAGAGTCTAAGCTTCTTAATAAAACAAATTGAACAATAAAAAACTTGGATTAATCATACATACATATGTATTATAATATACTAATAGTCAATACTAAAGCTAGTTAATACAGCTGATGATATTTAGCTAAAATGCCAAGAAATCAATTTGATATAATTTCCTATTGTATTCTATTCAGTTAGGAGTTGTTTTGATATTTGTAATATATTCTGCATTGTATGTGATAAAAAATATTAAAATGATTAGCAAAATCATAATGGTACCATTAGCCGATTTAGTGTTTAATGTAACGTACATGTATCAACATTCTGTGATATATGCGATAATTGATTGTAGCCCCGCATCTATTAGTTTCATTTTGTTCAAACGAAATGAAGGAGAATAGGAAGCATTAGGTTCTTAAAGTCAAGGGATTGAAGAGAAAAAAATAAGATCTCTTTTATAATTTTCAAAGCACTTTCACAGGAGCTAGATGTTTATTTAGACAACTTCGGCCGCTCTCGCGCCTCCTTTGTGAGTCTTAGACAAATAGTCGGCAAATTCTTGATACGGTGCCTTAGCCAGAGCTTGTTCCTTCCACAAGTCGGGTGTCAGATAAGCATAAGTCTTGGCGATTGCAGCGTAAGTGGCCTTGGCAAAGTTACCGAGTGTACAGGTTGACCCTCTAGCTGAAGTATAGCAGTCCTCGATACCAGCCATCTGAAGAAGCTTCTTGGGAACTGGGGCAGACACAATGCCGGTACCTCTAGGTGCAGGTATTAGACGCACCTGCACGGAACCGCACTTGCCGGTTACCTTGCACGGCACAGTGTGTGGCTTGCCGATTTTGTTACCCCAATAACCGCGTCGAACTGGTACAACAGACAGTTTAGCCAAAATAATAGCACCGCGAATCGCAGTGGCTACTTCCTTGGAACATTTTACTCCCAGTCCAATATGTCCGTTGCTATCTCCGATGGCAACGAAAGCCTATAAAATATTACATTTTCAATACTCTTGTCTGTCTAAAGGTATACATTTTGACTACTTTCCTTAATTCAATTTATTCTTTATTTTTTTTCTAATTCTTAAAATTAGAAAAACAGTAAGTTAAATAGAGATTAAAATGTATCTTGCATTGATAGAACTAAGCCTTGAAAAAAAGAAAGTTTACCTTGAAACGTGTACGTTGACCAGCACGTGTCTGCTTCTGTACTGGCATGATTTTTAGAACCTCGTCTTTTAGATCTGGTCCAAGAAATTTATCGATGATTTCGTACTCCTTGATGGGTAAGGAGAACAAGTAGATGTGCTCGAGAGACTGAATCTTGCCATCTCTGACTAAACGACCCAGCTTGGTAACAGGAACCCATTCTTTACTATCCTCTTTGCCGCGTCCACGGCCACGTCCTCTGCCTCTACCTCTACCGCCTCGACCTCTCAGGCCTCCACGATCACCCGCTCCGCGAGAACCAAAACCTCCACGAAAGCCACCACGTGCGGCTGGAGCAGCGTCCGCCATTCTGTAATTAAACATAGTTCGTGATAAATTTGATCAAAAACGTAATCTATAACATATCTTAAGATTTCAATCTTAAGATATAAAGTTGATAATTACTATGCATATATATATATATATATATA
>NW_017275488.1:330586-344127 GCF_001594065.2 Cyphomyrmex costatus | reverse complement strand
ATAAAGTTGATAATTTCTATGCATATATATATATATATATATATAGTTTTGATATTGAAACTTGCGACAGCAAGCTTGGGTAACCTTAAATACGTGATGCAAATATACGGTATTTGATGAAATATTAGAAAATATGACGAAATTATTCAGATAAGAATATCCAGTTTTAACGTTTCATGCGGATATGAATGAAAAATATGTAAAAATGATTAAAAAATCGAGGACTGCCTAAAAAACTACTTACGTTACTTCTTTCTCTTTCCTCGAAAATCACAGAAGAATCGGAAATGTGAGGTGGAAACAAGAAATATATGCTTTCGAGATGGCGCCTCCTACAAAGGTATATCCGACATTTAAAAAAATGGCGCGTTCTTATCCAGTAATTAAGTTAATTGATAATCAAATATATAAAACAAAAATTTATCATAAAATATTTATAATTAAGATAATCATAAAATAATATTTAAAACAGAAGATAAAAGAGTAAGTAAAGTATATTTAATGTCTGCAAAAAGATTTCGACAAATATTTTAGTATTCCAAAATATACGCGCGCGCGCGGAAACAAAAATATAATTTCAAAATAAAAATAATGATGTTTTTGGAAGAGGAATAAAAAAAATATAGATTTTTGTCAATTATTTATTCATTACGTATAACAATTTAAAATTTCTTATACTGTATACCGTATATAAACAATACAGAAATAATGTACGAAAATAGAGGTTTTTTATTTGTAAAAATAAGAAAGTTCTTAATTGACTTTCTTACCGTTTACATATACTGATACTATATTACGTTCATCACCTGCATATATAAATCTCTGAAAATTCTCTTCAAGTGTATATTCTTTAAAATTATCCAACAAACCGCCTTCCGCGTTCATGTCGATGATGAGAGCATCGAATTCTTTGCCTATCATCAAATTACCGACTTTGTCATCAATTGAGAGTGCTAAACACAATCAATATATCAATACAATTGTAACCAAATTTGCATATGGATATAAAGAGCATTCCTTACGACCAACTTTTTACCTTTAGCACCTCCCAATGTTGCCATATGAAAGACATCTTTATAACTAAGCGGTGTATAATTATCTCTAGTCAAAGATAAACAATTTGATACTTGTAAAACCGATCTTATCTCATTCAACATACTGTAACTAGTTGCACCTGAAACATCTAAGAAGACATATTCATTTTTAATATAATTAAAAATAAACGTATTACGTTGTACATATTAATTGAAATTCAAAGTTTAGATATCAAGTTAAATATCCAAATCGTGAAACTTCTACAAGGAAACTCTTGTTGCACCTGTTCCAAGTCCGACTTTGATACTATTAGCCTTTAATCTTTGCACATCGCAAAGTCCGCTTTTCAGATTTGTATTTGAAGAAGGACAATGAATTACAGCTGTTCCTCGTTCTTTAAGAATGGTAAGTTCATCATCTTCAAGATAGACTCCATGTGCTAATACAGTCTATAAAAAAATAACCAGATGTACGTAATCTGAGATATATATGACTTTCAATCTCTCAATTGTTTCAATTTGTTATTTAATAAATTGAAGAAATGAAGTATTATACCTTATTGGTAAGAAGACCAGCAGCATCATAAACAGCTGTGTACGAAGGCAGATGTGGAAAAGCCTGTTTCACTGCTATTATCTCATCCTTATTTTCAGAAACATGGCTCTACAAACAATTAGGAATATTTTGTATTTATAATAACAGGATTGTAACATTGTTAACATGATATTAAACAAGCTCAATAAATTAAAATACCTGTATATGTATGTCTTTCGACTTAGCGATCTCTGCCAACTTTTGCATTAATTCCATGTCACAACTCAGTGCGAATCTTGGTGTAATGATCGGTTTTATAAGAGGACTCTGCAACAAGTTTGGAGCAATGTAATATTTTTTTGTGATTAATTATGACATGGAATTTTCTATTTATAATTTAAGAGTTATTTTGTCACAATATTATAGGTAATAAAAAAACAAGTTTGCATTTTTACCCCTATTATCTCAATAGACTTTATAAATCCTATGGTATCTATAACTGACGTCAAGGTGTTTTCGTAATATCCATCGTCACGCGGAGTGTTCATATTAACTTTTCCGATGAAAGCTCGTTGACCTAATTTGGCAGTTTTTTGCGCAAGAATTGCACATGCATCAGCATATAAAGATGCAAAATAACATGCCGTTGTTGTACCCATTTTAATGGTCCGTTTCTGCAATGACATGCATATTAGACATAACGGAAAGTTATAAGAATATCTGCAATAATTATTATACATTTTATCTTAGCATCTTGGATAGAATTGTTTTACGCACCACAACTGCTTCAAACACTCGCTCTGCAAATTTTGTATCAGTATACTGTTTCTCCAGTGGAAAGGTATAAGTTTCCAGCCAATCTAAAAGACCTTTATTGTAACCCAGTCCAAGATTTGGAAACTGTACTGCATGAGTATGGGCATCAATAAATCCAGGCATCATAAACTGACCATGTGATAAAACGATAATTTCATCTCGAATTTTCCTTTCCAATTGAAATTCTCTCTCATGATCCTTTGGATTCTCCAAAATCGAAGTAATCTGAATAGGTAATTAACATATTTTTTATTTTTATCTGTATTAATTTAAATAAACTATAAATATATGTATACAAATATGTATGTGTGTGTAAAATTAAACTATTAAATACTTTGCCATCATCAACAAATACAGCAACATTCTCCTGAATAATTAATTCTTCTTTATCATTTGTTTGAATCAACGGACCAAAAAAAACTTGTCGAACCATTGTACTATATCTTCTATAAGTGCTTATATTACTGAAACAAAAATAAATATTATATACATTGCTATTCGATTTCATAATTATATTCAAGATTATTTTAAAAACTTTTATATTATTTACATCTACAATTATAATTATTAAATTTATTTTATTAGAAATTATACATATAACGATATATTATTATGTGATTTGAATTAAAGATAGATAAGATAAAAATGTATTAATAAAAATCTTTATAAAATATACATTAACAAATGGTTTCCTTTTGTTATATTATTGTATAATACAACAATGAAATAAAATTTTTGCAGGGTCTTACACCATAAAATTTTCATAACATCTGTAAGTAAAATATCACTTGGCAACTTTTCAACTACGACTCACTGTCGATGCTTTTGCGACAGTTTTCGTAACGTTATCATAGAAATTCATAGACTCGATCACTTGATTACTTTATTTTGTTATCACAGCTAGGTTGGTCATTCAAGGATACAGCCACGTTGCACAAAAACAGCTGATCTGAATCATCTGGGCCTAGAGAATAAATACTCCATCTCTGCAATGTTGGATCTGCATTTCAATATACGCGATTTTTGTAAACTTCGGCAAATAAAAATAATCGCGTAAGATAATATAAGCTATACACAAGTTCATGCCGAAAAAAATGCGAATTTGCTATAGATATTCGTAAAAAAATACAAATGGTCGATAAATCTCCTAATGCTGCGATAATTTTAGCTTTTATCGATGAATGGTAATTACGTTTCTAAAATTAACCAATATGAATTATTATAAAAATGTAATTACTGCAACGATAAAAATAAAAAGCAATATATAACAGCCTATAATGGTCAAAACTAGATCATAGCGCTTATTATAATTATGTGTGATTTTTATATACTTGCGTATGTAGTCCCCCCAATAATCGTGCGCTGATATACTATTCAGACATAACGCAACAAACTTACTACCGCAGTATTATCACGAATTAAAAATTGAATAACAATTTTTAATACTCATATCATGGATCTCAATAATGTTTTGATAATGACATATTAAAATCTAAAGAAAATTGAATATTACGAAGAATATCACGTAATTTTGGCGTTTCATCCCGACTTTCACTACTGGACTCATCAGTATAAGGTAACGTAGTGGAGGCCTATACCTCAGACGCCTTTTAGATAAAATATTATAAAGATTCTATATAAAGAGATATACGCATATCTCAGTACTTGCGAGAATTTGCGAATATCGATAGACCTCTGATGGCGGGTCGACGCGGTAATATTCTTCGTAATATTTATTTGAAATTGGAATAACGTCTATTCGGCTTGACGTGTAATTAATACATATTAAAATCTTTTAATACGACCGTACAATAATAAACAAACAAGAAAAAAACAGCCTATAACGATTATTGGGGGGGCCGATTACATATGCAAGTAACAAGTATATAAAAATCACACATAATTATAATAAGCACTATGATCTCTAGCTTTGACCGTTATAGGCTGTTAACAGAAAGGCGTAATTTATTCATTGGTTGATAGAGCCCTTTTACTTTCAGACGCAGTATTTCATACAAAAAATTTAACACTTATTATAATATTTTACTCATAGACATAAGAAACCATAGACCGAGTGTAATAAGCTGCTACTATAGACAAGGGGGGATGTGATAACCGACAGGGGAAATATTGGACGAAGTCGGGTAAACTTCGGTTAGATTCGGAAACATTCGGCATGTGTCATTATTTGAATTATCGCATGTGTCAGTATTTGAAAATACAAAGGTTAGAAGCGTCTGTCAGAAATAAAATAAAACATAAAATATAAAAAATATAAAATAAAAAAAAAAACACATAATTATAATAAACATTTGTGATCCAGCTTTGACCGTTATTGGCTTCCTTCTTCTTGTTTGTTTATCAATTGTACGGTCATAAAAAAATTCAATATTTGTTAAATCACGTTATAATACATAAGAATTACAGAATTTTAAATACGTGAATTTTAATTTATCATCTTTAGATTTTAATATGTTATTGGCTTCCTTTTTCTTGTTTGTTTATTGTTTATCAATTGTACGGAAAAGAGATTTAATATTTGTTCATTAAAACGTGTTTCTACAAAAATAATACAGATTTTTTTTATTCTCATTTATCACATATCATCACATTTGCATTATATTTACATTTATTTACAAAAAAAATAAATTAAGTATTATTAAGTAATATTTATTTAATTAATTAAATAAATTAAGTTTCAAATCTAATCTTTAAACTGAAATTATTCTTGAACCTATTGAACTTAAAGTAATAAAGAATAAATCTTGTATTTATTTCTATATAAAAGAATGCATTTTATAATAATAGATGTTGGATTGAAAATCGCTGAGATACATATACACTCTTTTCTGTAACCTCGAACATACTCGAGCCGATCTACGGAAATAGCCGAATTCGTCCGCTGTTTCCCCTTACCTCGTTTATCATTACCCCGCAGGCTTACGCTCGGTCTATGGTTTCTTATGTCTATGATTTTACTAGATAATGATTATCCACTTTCATTTATTTTTGACACAATCAACCATACGAATAAAACACTTACAAAGAAACAGACAAACGAGACTCCATGTGTTGAACAGGAGGATAATGAGTTGGAGAACAAAAGAACTGTATCTTGGCTTACGGTACCTTTCATACTTTTTAGTAGTATTATATAATATATATGGTGCCCCTTGGCAAGGGGAGGAGGGGGGGAAAGTTTTACCTCGCGTGGAAAGTTTAACGTTTCTGAACAGGGAAAGGTGTATAGCAATTAGAATAGTAATTAATATATCATACATGTATAGCAGAAATGATACACACGTTAATTTTGAAACTTTTTTTGTTAATAACTTTTTAACGAAGGGCGAGCGACGGCTAAAACCTGTTGGAGGTTACTCAGAGTCATGATCTTGATAACATATGTCAAGGTCAAGGTCATTGGGGGGGGTCCTAATCGGTACTTTTACCCCCCAAAAAAATATACATATATATATACATATGTTTATGTACCTATTTAATATGTATTTAGGGCGACTGTTACCAACGCCGATTAACTTAATCGACGATTAGTGCATTGGTATTGACCAATCGCATTTATCATTTAGTTTTGACGACAGACGCGATTGGTCAATTCCAATGGACTAATCGTCGATTAAGTTAATCGGTGTTTAATCGACTTTGGTAACAGTCGCCCTTTTAAATGATGATTGCTCGGTTTATCGGTGAGCCGGGTGAGGGGGGGATGTGCGACTCGCGTCCGCCCTTCCACATCAAAACAATCCCCAAGGTTGCTTTCACTAATTGTCTAATATTAACACGTTGATTTTAGAACAACATATTTAAATGCGGACAGAGAGGAAGGAGACGATTCTCAATTTTTCATTAAAATCACCACTTTTCGCTTGTATCTCCAGAACGGCTTGACCGATTTTAATTTTTTTTTGGCTCAAAATACTCATCTTTCAAGACATATAACGTTCAAAAATTTTTATATTTTAATAGTTATGCACCCCCCAAAAATGGACTTTGGTGGCTCGGGATAATGAGACTTGTAGTGTCTTTCAGTTTTTGAACATGACCGGAGACACTACCCACGTCTCCTGACGGTATCGCAAGACCGGCTATGATACAGAGAATTTAGAAATTAATGACAAGATTAATGTCTAACGACATGAACAATCAAGATCTCGCAACTTAAACAGGAAAATAATACACTTGTAAAGCGCTACTTACAATTTATCACCGTGTTTTATAAAATACGCATGACGCACGCTGGACGCTTGTATCCATGGTATAAATACAAGGGTATGCTCGTCCGGTGGTAAACCACTGCGTAGGAATTGGAGTGATGGGGGAATCTACATGTTGACGTCATCAAGTTATGACCATCATTAGTACATAAAATTTGATCGTGTGTAACATAAATTAATAATCGATGGATGTTAACTTTAAATGTTTTTATGATGTTTATCATTCAAGTGATTATTGTTCCGCATCGAAATAATTGCATTTGAATTATGTAATAATCAGGGAATGGAAGTAACTCGTTACTTGTAACGAAGTTACAGTTACAAGTTACTTTTTTGGTAACTTTACTGGTAACTGCGTTACTTTCTTTTTTTGGTAACTGTAACGGTAACGAGTTACATTTTTTGGGTAACGGTAACGAAATTTACAGTTACTTTTGTCGTTACTTTGCACACGATTGAACACGGTTCGATTGGATACATGCTATTTATAGCGCTTATCAATAAGACTTGAAAGCCCTTAGACATTCGGCCGTTATGATTCAGTAATTATTTTACACTTCTATCTTCTATGTAATACATAGGACATACAAATATTTCAGTTTGCTGCATATTTTACAGGTTTTAGAATTACAAAATTGTGTTTAAAAAAAATTAAAAAATAAATTAAATAATAGTAAAATGAGAAGGGCTATGAACCCAAAAGCGAAACAGTTTAAAAGACGATGACAATAAGTGTCGAAACGTCGTTTGTTTTTATCTTGTTTTATCTATGTATTGTTCTAATATATATTTATACATTTAATTACATTGTCATCGTCGTTCTTATCGGAAATAAACTGTTTCATTTTTGGCTCGTAACCCTTCTCATTTTACTTTTATTTAATTTATTATTTGAGCCATTCTACATTGTTTTTTTTTTTTTTAAATAAAACTATATATTTGTCAGTATTACATTTAAAAAAAAAAAATGCAAAAGTACATTTTTAAATTGATTTTAAAAAAGTAACGGAAAAGTAACGAAAAGTTATTTTTCAAGTAACGGTAACTGTAACGAGTTACTTTTAAAAAGCGATAACTGTAACTGTAACTAGTTACATTTTTTACTCGGTAACGAGTAACTGTAACTAGTTATTTTTAAAAAGTAACTTTCCATTCCCTGGTAATAATATGTATCAGTATCATTAAAATAATATTCAAAAATTTATTACTCAGAAACTATAAGGCCTATTCAATCAAACGCCGGGACACGGGTCTTTTTTTTCACCTCTAGAATCACCAAAAAAAATTGAGATTGAAATCCCAGGGTGAGTCACCTGGTCCTCCCCTTGTAAGCTATTTTCTGGTACTACAGAAAAGTGTCTCGAATATGTTTATATGGGCCAATTCGTGACGTAACAAGAAACGTTATGGATGCGTTCAAGTGCGGGATTCTCTAAATGTCTTATCGATGATTGTCGCTATCGTTAACTAGCGACAGCCAGTGGTAAAAGACAATTCTGGAAAAAGGCGCGAATCTCATTGGCTGTTGCTAGTTAACGATAGCGACATTATATTGATAAAACGTTTAGGGTAGAGAATGCCAGTCCAGATGGGCGAATTCGTGGCGTAATAGAAGCGCTGCGATTCAAATAAGTCATTTCGTGGCGCGACAAAGAAGCATCACAGGTTCGTAATCCTTAATTTATAAAATTACGTTGTGCGTTTACACATTACGTTTATATGTGAATAAGTGAAACTTATGCATATTGTAAACTTTAAGAGATTATCTGTCGTAATAATCATATATTGCGTACTGTAGATTTTAAGAGAAAATCTTCTTTGTGCTTTCGTTTTTTGGACCTTATCACTGTATTTTCTGCGTTTAGAAAGAAATGCAGTGTTCCATAGCAGAGCGAACGTCTATTTCTATTATAAAGCGTTCAGTGTCTAATGGCGGTATTCTTTCCAGCGGCATAAAGATTTTCTTTTCAAATCTACAATATGTAATGTATGATGGATGAGTTAATGAATAAAACAAATAAAAATGAGCATACAGCCACAATGAAGGATGTTATAAGCAATGTTACATATTTAAAAGTAAGGTAAAAGTAAACGTTTCGGTCAAGTTATGACCATCATCAGTACATAAAATTTGATCGTGTGTAACATAAATTAATAATCAATGGATGTTAACATTAATATTGTGTAAATTTACAATGTATGATTTAATTTTAGAAATTAAAAATACAAGATAGAATTAAATCGTTGGATGATGTTACAGAGTCAATTTTACAAAATATTTAAAAGTATCATTAAAAGTTTTACCAAACGAGTTCGAGCTATTGAATTTCTTCTCATTCTTGTGTATTTAATATTATAAGTCGTAAATAATAAAAAATTTGGTTATGTAAATATATTTTAAAGCGAAGTTTACGATTGTCAATGAAACTTTAATCACACACATTCGAGATGTCACGAACACGGACTATAGAGGTTGGAGAAATTCGCGCAATTCTGCTGGCTGATTCGTTTATTACAGTCATTAACATGAAAATAACCGAGAAGGTAACACGTAATGCCAAAACAGGGTTGGAAGGCATTAATTGCGCGAACTGTACCAGAAAACAGACGCACAAACATCAAGAGCAACAACGATGCTCAAATAATAAACAACTCTGTTGTCAAATTCTTTTAAAAACTAAATTCATAGTGATGAGTAGGTAAATAATTTGAATCAGCTGGATGAGATTTACTTTTGTTTATTCTAACAAAAACAAATCTATCTATAACCTACATCTTTTATTAAAATTTTCGAAGAAATACAAAAAAGCACAGACAAAATCATATGTATTATTTTTTAATATAAATATAATTTAACGTAGATAAACGGTTTCTATTTTTTTTTAAGTTTAATCTCTCATTGCAATTACGTTGAATTACGAATATCAGAAGCAAAAGGATCATGAATCTTTCCTATTTTTTGCAGAGATAAATTAATTCTTCTCTATGCGGGTTTGATGATATAAATTGATTAAAATGTGTGTTAAACATTTTTATCATTCTAATTTTCTTGCATTAATAAATGAATGTATTATATTCAATATCGACGTGTTCAATTTCAACATAAATAAAAATTTTAACTAGATTTACAATTATTTATTAATACATTTACAATATTACGGGTTTTATCGTAGTGTCAAACGCAAGTAACAGTTGAAAAAATCAATTTATTTCGCATAAAGTGTAGAACAAGTATTCATTGATTTGTCGTTTTTGAAGTCATGATACAAACACAATTGCAATGAGGAACCAAAAACCTTAATCACAGCATTCGCGGCTAAAGTATTTATGACTTCATTAGAAGGCGGAACGAACTCTGCAATTATTAATTTATTCAGCCTTTCCATAATTGACATATGTTACAATATACACTTAATCTTGCTACTTATTTTACTGATACAGCTAATCAGACCGCGTAAGGAAGTCATATTGGATGAGGCGCCGCGTTCCTTATCTGACCGCATTTGTCGAAAACGTATCCGATTAACTGTTTGTTTAACGGTTCTTGGTAAACGTTTAATGACATTGCATGAATCATATAAAATACGAAGAAGAAAATTAGAATACTCGATAGCATTATATACCATACTGATAATACTCTTCTTTTTGGTCCTCTTAACTGAAAGGATTGCGACGATTTTGCGCTAAAAAACGAAATTGCATTAAAAGAGGCAACAATTTTAAAAAGCAATAAAAAGAAATTAAATGAAAAAATTGATTACCTCGATCTACTCTCAGAATTAATACTTTCGTTGTCAGAAACTTCAGGAGAGATTTCCTCCTTTACGTTCGTCCAAACCTCGTTATCGATTATCGCACAATTTATTGTACTTTGACCATTAGAATGATTCAATCGCAACATGTTGTTATTTTCCTCTCTTGAGCTATGACGAGACTCAGCCTGCTCGAAAATACCTCGTAACTCACTAATGCTATTGGAACTTCTGTTCAAAAACATGTTTAAAAAATTCAATATAGTATAACACATTGTATTTTTTTAAATATTTAATAATTATTTTAAGATAATTAAAATAAATATTTTAAGCATTAGCTGAAGAAATTTAAAAATCCATAAGTCAATAATAATATTACTAACTCGGTACGATCTAGTTTTTCGATGTCCCACTTTGGGGATTCGGAGCTAAACGATGGTCTCCTGAGAATCATACGTCCGGAAACGGAATTTCGCTGCCTTACAGTGTCCTGTATGGAGAAAAAGGAAAAATGTAGACAATATAAAAAGAACAAAAAGAAAAAGTAAATAGGCAATCATGCACGTCATTAAGTTAGTAGTGCAGAAACATAAGAGAATAAACCCTGTTGAATTACCCAGCTGTAAAATAAAGCAAAAATTTAAAGCTAAAACAGTAAAACAAGACAAATTGCCTTTGTCACATCCTGTATGCTGCCCATCGGTCGAGACATTGTGGCTACGCTGGCTCTTCTCCTAGCCATCTAGAAAGAAAATGGACGAAAAAGAATATACCGATTAATAATCGGCAAAACGGAATTAAGAAAAAAAATGAGAGTGCAAGCTCTGAGTGCAAAAATTCCTGCAAAATTGTGCAAACATGCAAGTGCACAACAACGAAGCGACGGAAAGTGCGAAACAATATACGATGGATAATTAACGCGTGATAAAAAGCTGGCGAAAAAAAAGCGATGAACATGAATTTTTCAATATTTTCGAACCATCATACGATTATTGGCGGGTGTACCGCTCCTGTATCTGATACGAGGCAGTTCATCATTGAGCTCGCTGACGTTTTCCTCTATCACTATATTGTTCTCTGTCAGGATCCGTCTGGAAACGAATAGCGTGCACTATCACCGATACTATCTCATCGTTTCAAAAATAGGGGGAGGGAGGGAAGGAGAGAACTTCACATCAAATACTATTACAAATCTTTTACCAAGAATATATTTGTCCCAAATTTGTCCAATTACTGATTGATCTCTATAGGAAAGCAAGTCTTTAAAGTTTTAGTCATGATAGGAAGTTCGAAGACGCGAATATCATTTTGAAAGCAATGTCAAAATTCAAAATGGACGACGAGCAAAGCGATTGAGGAAAGGTGATAAGTCTGACCCTCACTTAGTCTCGGCGACATTGGTGATCAGTTTCTCGCACCGGGAATGCAGCACTTGGAGGTATTTATCGGCCAGTAAAACAGCTCGGGATACCCTACGCTCCTGCTGCACGGCGCCTAAAGTCTCGGCCGCGCAGGACACTCTGTGCGCACATCGCACAATCATGTCCAATTGACGTCTGACCCGTTCCACCCGCTCCACGGATTCCCTGTCCGTGCATAGTGGCGCGAGTTCCTGACGTTACGCAAAATTCAATCCCTTCAACGAACTATGGAGAATGACTACTAGCTAACTGGCAAACGCTTCGCGGTCAATTTAGACACATTTCAATGATTTAACTGAAAGTTCTATATGACTGCTTAATAAGCAACAAGATATTTTCGTATTCGCTTGCCTGAATATCCTGCTGCATCTTCTGCACTTCATTAGAAAGATTTTTCTCAGATTGATCGCGTTGTCGAAACGATATCGCTGTCCTTCGTGGCAGAGTTAACCTATCTATGCATAGGCATAACGAGAACGATGTGTACTTCTTCTACAATAGAAAAAATGTCATGTAACCATCCGCCGAAATACTTTATAATTTTTATACTTAGAATGTACTTATTTACCTGCAGTTCAAGCTCACTTGAATTCTCCCTGAAAATAACAATTATTAAATTATACAGTCAATTATATGTTACCAAGTTTCCTACTCACCTGATTACTAATTCAGTGTCCGATAAATTGGTTATTCCAGTTTTCTGCAGACAAATATCCGTAAGATTCGGGAAGACTGTCATTTGCTGACTACTTTCCGGAATCAAAGATGCATTTTTTGTACAATGACATTCCAGTTGGTCGAGGTTCTTGCCCTCCGAATATGATCTTTTCATATTTAAAGCCAGCTGTAATAATAAAGTGATATTTTGAAATAAACATACAATGAAAGAACAGCAATAGGAATTCGATAAATGCCTTCGTTGAGCCTCTAGTAAAATTAGCGGACGTCCGCTGTAAATTATCTCTCGGTATCGAATGACTTTCAAGAATAACGGAAGAGAATTGCATACAGCATTAACTTTTGTTGATCGCTGCTGATTATCAGTGCATACATATGCAAGAATAGGGAAGTTCGCAACGATAAAAACAGTTAACTTGGCACAGATGTACTTCCAATGGTAATACGACCTTCGTTCCGTATGTATGCGTTATCGCATCATATTCGAATAAATATTATCGGAAAAAGAATGAAAATGCGAGAGAATCGCATGCTTTGCAACGTAATTGAAACTTATAATTGAAAGATAGGATAAATAATAACAGGCTCGAAAAGAAGAGACAGATGACTCGATGAAAACTCTGTTAAAGATGATAATTATATGTATTCTTCTTTTACTCTATAAATGATTATTGCCTATATGAACAAACTGATGAGTAGAGAGAATATGTAGTGAGAATTTGGCGGTCTTCTCTCTTCTCGCTTTTCCACTAATATCTGTCGAAAGTTTCCATGGCAAACTTAAGGCAAATATTATTTCTCATATCAAACGAGATAGACCGCCGGATGTAGAAGGGGCATATGCGTTGTGATGCTATCGCACTTCAATGTAATATTTATAACTTCACAGTATTTCGGCGGAATTTTGTGTCGAGCGATCTGTAAAAAAAGATGCAATACCATCATTAATTAATAAATTACCTATAAGTAATGCATAGTTCACTATTATAATATATATACGTAATAGCATTTGTAATATATAATATGACACTAGAATTATTGCAAAGTCACTTCAGAAGAAGGGGGGGGGGGGG
>NW_017275488.1:316075-330425 GCF_001594065.2 Cyphomyrmex costatus | reverse complement strand
AAGGGGGGGGGGGGGGGGAATCAGCAATTCCTTATTGAATTTCTTTGTGTACATAAAGGAATAAATATTTAACGTTACATAAAATTTGCGTAAGATAGCTAAATGAGCTAATGGATTCTTATCAGGGAAAAACATTTATACGTAATGTGTGTGTTCATATAATTTTCTTCCTTTGCAATTACAGTAAAAAATATAAACGTACGAAGTCTATAAATAACCGATTAAAACACACAGGTAATGAGAAAAAGTCGTGAAACTCTAGTCGTCCATAAATGATGAATGGAAATCGCCACAAAGCAACTTATAAGGTAAAAACTCGCAGTCGACCTTGTCGTCAAAATTTTTCGCCGCAGATCTGCAATCGGTGTAACTATGCCAGTAAAAATTGATATAATTGAACGAGTAAATAAAAGAGACGTCCGCGTATTATCAACGATAAATAAAATGCAAAAAGTGACAGACTTTTAAATCCGAAAAGTATATATTATTAGTGAGAACGATTAATATAAAAGATAAATGAAGAAATAAACGTGATTAAACATAAACCGTCACGAAATGTTTTCACAGTAAATATAATCAACTTCATCATATATTTTCGACGAAGAGATATTTATTAGCCGAGAGTTAATAAATTGTGATAGGAAAAGACGCTGTGTCTAGCCGATAACAAATTAATTAACGTGCCACGCTACAGAACAAACTGAAAGAAATCGCGTGGCTTTGAAATATGTACGGCTGTTTTGTGGCTATTTTAGACAACGCGTTAAACGAGATACGGTACATGTTTATTTACTATTCACATGTAAACGCGAGCATAAAGGAAAAAAGAAAGATATAATTTCTGTACGAATAAATTATCGCGAAGCGATAAGTTACCTTTGTCTTTGTGAACTAAAAAAAATAAAAATACTATAAAAATAATATAATTGCCTTTATATACAACGCATTTTATAGACATTAAATGCCTCTCGCTCACGTACGAATAAATTATCGCGAAGCGATAAGTTACTTGTCTTTGTGAACTAAAAAGAATAAAAATACTATAAAAATAATATAATTGCCTTTATATACAACGCATTTTATAGACATTAAATGCCTCTCGTTCACGTCGTTTTAGAAATTATTGTAAAACCTGTTCAAACATTCAATCGATACATATATAATCAAATAAAATGTTCAATAAAGTAAACAATATTACATCAAGAATTAAAAAAAAATCGTATAACCAGTTTTTCTAGAAAATCTTGATGCAAATCCGTTTCCACGAAATCTTTTTATTTTATACACATGGAAGTACGATTAAGATGCCTCTCTTAGAATAATAAATAACAAATCTTCAAGATCACTTAAACTCTCTATTGCAAATATTAAGACTCGTGTATACTAATTATACCACGAGCTAGCAATAGCGGTCTAGCGATAGACACGGTTACCACGTGTCAATTAATTAAGACATTCCTTATGAGTAATTAGTGCCAATTAACCGCGGATTTATCGCTGATCGTTCCCATAAAGCAACAATAAATGCCGATCTCAATTGCGTGGCTCGGCCGACCGTGATCGAAATGCCCGCCTGTTGAGGCCGCGTTTCTGCTGAAGCGCAGCTTCATTGTCTTCGTGCAGCGATTGAGCAACTGTCTGTGCTCAAATTATACGCGTCAAGAGCAGGCTATTCCACCCAATTTAATAAAATCCAACAGCGTCGCGGATCAAATAGGTCCTTAATCTTTCCTTCGTTCCACGTGCGGAATATTTCAGAAAAGAAAAGCTATTTCTAAATTTATATCTAAATCTTCTCGCTCTACCAACCTGTGGTATTTCTCGTTTCGTCTCCAATAAGTTTCTTTCGCGCGCTTTTTCATCGCTTTGCACCGCGTTCTTGTACAACACTACTTTTGTAGAAACCGAATCGATCAACGATCCAAACGGCGCGACATTGACGACTTTGTCGACCTCATTCGCAACTTCATTGATGCTGCATAGATCACTGGACCCTGTTGCCGGTTTGCATTCGCCGTTGCCTGAAACGGCTAAACTGTCCTCACGATTCGACATTTGGCTATCGACTAACCGTTCCATTCGCGACTGACTCTCATCGTCGATTCTTTGCACGCACGCCAAGGAGTGGGGATCCTTTGAAACCACGATCTTCGCTGGATCTGCGGGAGAAACGAAATGGATGATCTAATAAGACAGCTTGAGAGAAATTTCCACGACGTCTCCTTCTGAGACGGATGTGAGAAGTCGGAGGTGATTAAGAGGATTATATTATCGCACTTTGATACGCGCGGTAAATTTTTTTGCCATATTATTAAATTGTGTGATATGCATTAATAAGTATGATATATATTACACAGGAGCATGAGCGTAGCATGATGAATAGTGTACGAGTCTAACATGTTAGGGGATTCAAGATTGATCGCTGGCAGATCTAAGAAATTTTCACGCGCTCGTAACTTCTCTTTGGCGATCTGACAAATCACCAAGAGTATCTATTGCCAAAAAAATCTCTTAAACTGCCGTTCGGAATCGGTATCAAATTGTAGGTCTCGTATGTTTGTGTACAACCTTATTTGTGTACTACGGGCATACGAAAAGTCTGACTTTAGGATGTTATGTCAAATATGATATAGTCTTCATATCTTAGCTTGATTAAGATCGACTGACTAGATTCGAGATACTTACCAGTTCGATCGCGGGAAAATAGACAGCGATTAGGCACTAAGTGTGTTTGCGAAACATTCTTGTTTAAACATGGTGTAGATTCGAATACCACATTCTTCACCTTACACTTGTCTGTAAATGTCGAAGATGAATGCATGGAAACGTCGTCATCTTTCTTGTGTTCGCCGATAGAAGACGAAGAAGAGTCCAAAATATCCAATTCAGTGAAATTAACTAAAACGGAAGAAGCACCGTTGGAAGCTTCGGCGATTCTATGTAACTCGTTTTTTGCTTCCAGTGGAAATCTTAAACGCGTGGGCGCTAAATGAATCTTTCTAAGTATCGTTTGCTCGATCGGCAATTCATCCTCTAGCAGACTATCCTGGAATTGCTTTCCTGGTGAGGAGTTCGTGGAATCGCTGTCGCTCTCTTTGTTGCGGTAACCGCCATTAAACGTATAGTTCATCATATTTCGTTCCAAGTCGACGATCTTGTTGATTTGCGAGGGAGACTTGTGTGGATTACTTAGCAATTGCTTCGCTTCCAGATTAGCTGCCTGATGATGATCCTCGCGCGTATCTTGCACCGCCACGACGTCGAACGGGCGGCAGTAGACCGAGATTTTTCTGCGAGGACTCGCTGGATTGCTTGCGCTGTTTACTTCTGGTACTTGCTCACTTGCGCAATTCCACTTTATCTCCTCCGATATGGCCAATGCCTTTGAATCCACTTTAAGAATACTTGATACCTTTGACATTTCACTCGATCGATTTTCCTCGGAATGGGCAGGATTTTCTTTGGAAATATCGCGTGCTTCCGCAGTAAGTAGCACAGATTTCTCGTCGTGGTCTTCCTGCGTTAGACCGTCTCCTCGCGCGAACGGAATATTGATAGTATTCGTTTCAGGATTTTGATAATCAAATATTTGTCTCGAGTCTTCCACGGCTAGCGAGGATGATTGTAGCGATTGCAAGTTCGACGACAACGTGTATATTGATCGGTCCCTATTAACAAAATAATCATTTAATTACCAGCAACTTAGTTCCCATTAACATTTATATCATTGTTTGATACATTCACAATACAGACATTTCGCGACCACGTTTCTTTTTTCGTAATAACATTTCGTAACAAATCAATTTTGAACTGTTACATATTTTATAACTAACTCGACCTTAAATTCCCGGTTAGCCGGCAGTCTTTGCGATCGACAAGAGCGTTAAGAGTGCTCTCGATGATGTCGTGTAATTCTTTGATGATGGGTTCGATGATGTGGGATCGATTTTGAATACCCGGGCATATCTTTATAACTCTCGAGAACAAGTCATCATCTTCGTTATTCACGTAATGTGTTATCGATGTCAGATCCACTTTTACTTTCGGCTGACTAGAATAGCGATTATAGCAAAGAGAAGTTGAAGAATATGCAAGATGAGTACACCGGGCATACTTAACGCATTAAATTAGAATTTACAAAGTCGATTGTATTAGCCGTGGCGTATTACAGACGATATGTTTTTGCATGATAACGGATGATAACTGTTTAACTTAAATGTCAGCAATAGCCTGCGGCGTAACGCAAATTCATGCATAATGCAAATTCGTGTTAAAATTTTTAATAGCCTTGAAACTTTGGCATCTCTTATATAATAACATTTTTTAAAATATCAGTTGCAAATAATATTATATAACGATTAAAGGAACTAATGAAGAAAACATTTCTACATAATTAAAGCAGAAATTTATATAAAAATAATTGTCTTATTTGTGTCGCGGTGTCGCCAAATCGTCAAATAACGTCAGTCTCTATAACAATATGTTCAAAATGCAATGTTTTCGTTCTTTCTATGAACACTTGTATGATAAAATTTAAGAAAAATATAATTATGACTAATATGTGCAAAGGTCACGAGAGCTAGTGAGAATATTTTTTATCAAAACAGAAATTTATGTAAAAAAAATTGTCTTTATCTTCTTATATTTGCCCACAAAGGCCGAGGTTGATCTTGATGACATAAACAATTCGTGCAGATTACAGAGACGACTAATTAGAACTGCACGCGTGGTACATGCGCGCATAGATTTAGCGAGGCGATTTATGTCATTAAGGCAACAAATCAAACTGTCCTTGCTACGCGCGCGCTTAATGTCTGCGTTACATCAATGCTATCTGTGTCCCTATCTTATTGTTAAATACGCACGGTGTCGCGTTCGTAGTTAATTATTCTACTAGTTTTCTATCGATTTATCTCTATTAGTTTCGATTTCGCGCGAATTAATCGTTTAAAATTTTATATCCCCGATTCTTTCGAAGAACTTATTCTAAAATTCTCCTCAAAACTTTGTATTAATGATTAATGAGAAGTCGAGATCGTTCTGAGAATCGCTGTCTCCACAATCTTGTATTATGCGACAAGTTTCTTTGCGTTGAAGATATTTTTCCGATTGAATAAAGAAGACACTTCGATATATGTACGAGATGAAATTTTTTTCGGATTACCCGAAATGTTGTTCTCGAGGTACGACACGCGCGACAAGAAGGTCCGGAGCGTACTGATTGCATTCGCCCGGTGAATCGATCTTCTTAGCGGTGCTCTGACGTCTTTTACATCGTGTAGCCGGAGGTAATCTCTGGATTGTATTTCGAGAGATCACGATAATCGCCCGTATAAGAAACACGTAACAACGTATTTTCTCGTGGCACTCACTACAAATCCAAATATGTAAAAAATGATTACAATATATTACATGTATAAATTAGTTTTTTGTATAAAAATAACATTATATATTACATATTTAAATGTGTAAATTAATTTTTCTACGTAATATAGTGTGCTATTTTTACGGAAAACTAATCACATACATATGATATATAATATTAGTCACTTTTTACATACGAACATGGATAAATTGCAGTAATATTCTGAACTCACGTAACGCAAGAAAATCGTCTGAAGGAAAAAAAAGATAATAAATGCTTAAGAATATTCCTTCGATATATCTATGTGTAATGTGTCAATTCCAGTCTATCGACAAGTCCCGTTGTTGTCTTGCGGAAAAAATCCTCCCGCGGAAAAAAATTTTATGATAAAAATCGTATTACCTCAGCACATTTATGACAATAGATTTCTAATAAGCGTATTTTTAATCGCGCATAAAAAGAAAAAACAAATGCCGGAATTAAATTCTCGCGTTTGCAAATTAGGAAAGGATGGATCAAGGCGCAAGTGCGACTAGCCGGCAAATATTTTTGTTGGCGTGCGAAAACTGAGATAGAAATCAAGATTTAAGGCGAGATTCGGGACAGTCCGGCTATTTTTACGTGGAGTGTCATTCGAGGGCGCTGTCATACATGCAGGTCATGTAAGCAACGAGCAACGCAGCATCGCTATTTTTATGGGAAACCCTGAGGATCCGCCCGCTATGTCTGACCTTGAACCAGATATTCAAATCGAATGGTCATTCGCTTCGGAAATCGAAACAATATTTCTTCCGTTTATGCGACATATAATGTTCGAGATTGGCGTTTATAATCAGAACGGCGCGGCATTTCGGTCTTTCGTAAAAGTCAACTCGTCAACAAGGTCTCGGTTTACTAATGTAGAAAAGAATCTTTTGAGATAACAGACTCACGATAGACTCTTCTTCCGGGAATTAATCATCTTCAGTTTAGTCTACGATACACTGACAAGCGTAACTTTGAATACAGGCGCGCCAAGTGCAATGTTACACATCGTTGTCTTATACCAACAATGTTAACTTACATTGCGTGCGTTGACAACACATCCCGGAAACTCCTGACGCCAAATTGCTCCAAACTGCTGGTTATGTTTACCGGTTCGACTTGGAGCTGTGTACTCGAATCCTGTCTCGTGTTTCTCCTCGTGATCTCTTCTGTCGCCTGCAAAAAGATGTGAATAGATAAAAGAATAAGGCAAGACAAAAAAAAAAGAGAGAAAAAGATCGTAAACGTGAAATCGAAGAGCATGTGTGTCGCTTTGTCATGAAAATTAGCGTTCATCGCTAACATGATCAACTAACTATAGTAAAGTCGCGGCAAGTACAACGCGCGTGTCAAGGTAATCGTTTCAGTATACCTTATCAACATCGATGACGTTCGCGAAAGAAAAATCCTGAAATAAAAATAAACCAAATAAAACTCACCATATTTAGTAGAAAAGATGTTTTGTGCCTCAATATATGGATATTATGATCTTTTGCATCCGTGTCTTGCGGATTAAAACGAGATAAGTCGTCGATAGAGCCTCGTATCGTAACAAAAAACTGTATAACTCTGAAAATTAATCGCAAATAAAACGTAAAGCAAGCTCAACCAAAATCGTTAAATCGGAAAACCGATCAATAGAGGAAATCAAATATAATTAAACTAAAATATAATGACTTTTCTAGCTGTTCCAGTATCGTAATAATTGTGGCATCGTATTCATTTAGTTCATCCTCGAGTTCTTGTATGTTACTTCTGCTGTAGTCAGCTGTAAAACCCTGAAATGTAAAATGATAAGGAATAAAATTCAAATCTCTGTTAAAATATTCGTATTACTTGTTATATAGCACGCGTTAGAAAAAATCTTAATTGAAATGACATTTTCACTCACTGAAGCTTTCAATTCCAAATACAACGAATCTTCCATCGGTACTTTTATCGATTTATAGGGTGTACTATGCATGTAGCATTCATCTTCGTCCAAAACTGGCGATAGCGAGAGCTGTAAATAATTGTGTTAATTATACCACCAGAGAGAAATATCATTTTTACATAATTTATAATTCTATAACATTAATAGTTTACTCTTTCTCCGATAGAGCATGTGTTAAGGGCCGACAATGATTGCAATTCCACATTTTCGTCTGTAAGCTTACGATTCTTTTCACGCAGATTCTGTAATATACGATTTTTGTTGTAACATTGTAATTCATTGGACATGGTTATATGAATATCGAGTAATATTTCAAACTTACACGAATCATATATTCATAATCCTTTTTCATGCTGATACTCGTGTCCTCGAGTTCGGTTATTGTAGTTTTTAATTCGCAGCAATTGTTTTCTTTCTCGTCAGATTCCTTTTGCATTTTGACGATCAGTTTCAAACACTCCGTTTTCTCTTTGGTGATCTTCTCTAGTTTTTCTTTTAAAGATGGTATAGCCTGTATCTATTTATTTGTACGGGAAAAGTAATAGAAACGTTTAATAATTAAGCATATATAATAAAGATTTTCCATAATCAAATATTTATATTTAAGAATTCACATACAAACATTAGTTACGAAAAATTATGCAGAAAAATACAAAATGAAAATATGAACGTGTAATTTCTACGTTTAAACGGAAATCATAAATAGCTCCTTATAAAATAATAAGATGCAATTAGGTTTTACCTCAATCTCTGCGGCTTCTAATTGTTTCAACAAGTTCTGATGCTCTTTCGTATATCTTTGAAGAGCCAAGGTCATAGTCTTTTCATTTTTAATTAATTCATTTAATTGATCTCTTTGCTCATCATTCTCCTTTTCAAATTGCTGACATTTGTGAACATAATGCTTTCTGTATCAATAAATCATATATGCGTGAGCATGAACGTCATAAGAATATATTAATATAAATCAATTTTTTGACATTATTCATTATAAATACAAAACACTTGGATGTCAAGTAAATCATACGCACAGCTGTTTTTCGATAATACTGTGTTGTTGTTTGAGATTGTTGATTGATTTTTCATGTCGTTCGAGTTCGTCGCGAAGAATATTGTTTTCCTCAGTGAGTTCTCGAAATTTCATATTTCGAAGCTCCAATTCCACGATATCATTAGTCAGATCCATGGTTTTCATTGAAGAGTTTGTGTCGTTCACGAGGCTACAATTAGTATACATTATGTTATGTATTACTAGCCGTTGTACAAATAAAAATTATTATTACGTAACATAACGCATATCCTACATTTCCAATAGCGAACACATTAATTTGTCTTCGTGTACTCTCTCTGTACATAATATATCTATTTAACACTAGAAATACAATGCTTATTACTAAAAATAGAATAAGTATGTAAATAAATTACTATTAAAATAGAAAAATAAATAAATGAGCTAATATTTCATATAATTAAAGATACAGTTATTGAAAAAAAAAAGAAATATAATATTAATCTAAAAATAGAAAACAATTACCAATGATCGCTTGATATTTCTAGTGTTAAAATGCGTATCAAAAGAGCTAAATGTTTATCTACATAAAGTAATTTTTATAATCAAAATGTTAATTAAATTATAAAACAAAATATTATATATCTTTATATACTAAGTCTAAGTTTAATAAACAGATATAGTTAATACATTCAATAGAATCATACTAGCATATTGCCAAAAAAAGTTATATTAAAATAATACGTTTATTATTTACGTATGGAAGTAATATTATATATCTTTATATACTAAGTCTAAGTTCAATAAACAGATATAGTTAATATATTCAATAAAATCATACTAGCATATTGCCAAAAAAAGTTATATTAAAATAATACGTTTATTATTTACGTATGTTTTAAATTCACATTATTTCTATTATAATATAATATTACGATGCAATAGAAGACTGAATATTCCACTTACTTTTTATACCGATCGCAAATCATAATCTATCAAATCAACGGTGCAAAATGAAATATGTCTATCACTATTATAAATGTGCTAGCATAGCGTCAACAAATTAACTCTAAATTCTTCGATTTCGCAATGAACATTTACAATAATTAAGCTGCTACATTTAACAATTCGTGAGAACTCCTCCCGGAGATTCACAAGAGCGCTTCGCGCGCGATCAATCGTGTGGAGAGGGCACGTAAATAATTCCAGAAATAAATTAGCCAATTTCTCCTGTTTACGATCGCGATCAGCGCGTTAACGAGATCACCAGATATGACCACAGGCGAGTAGTGACTGAACACCACACGCGAATTGCATAAGAGATATCGCGTGCCGATTTCCAGCTGCCACAATATTCGTACGTCACACACACCGCACGAATAACACCTGTGTGTCGCTTATTCGATTCTATCGGGACCAACGACGAGAAATTGGCGGTGCTCCGCGACTTGGGGACTTATTCACGAACATATATATATATATATACACACACACACATATTATGAAGACATACACATGTATACATGCACGGAACGTTCGTATGAAGTAAACATTCTTTTCATCAATTCATCAGTCGTTGTTTCGCTTCGTGCTTATGTCGGTTCTATTAGATTAGACGAGATTTCGGCACGCATGTTTTTTCGCGGCTAGCAATCAGCTTTTATCACGAGCGACTGCAGTATATGCGGTTCGATTCATGCTCACAACGTTCGTAAGTGAATTACTCGTCCTTGTTTAACTTTGATAAACAACAACGATGAAATGATTCTAAGGCCGGCATTCTTATTTCAAAACTGTCTTAAGTAATGTCTTAAGATGCTAATACGACCCTCGTGACATCTTAAAACTGTATTTAATAATACAGGAAATAAGAGTCTGGAAAATAAGAGTTGAATACCGACTTAAGAACGTGAATTGAATCGTAGTGATCGATAGACTGCATATAAGCGACCGGCTGCATACGCACACATGGCGCACGTGGCATTTCCCGTTTAAAAAACCCTCATGGAATTAAATAGAAATAAGAAATATAACTGAACTATATATTCTGAACTCAGAACGTTAAATCTATATCTTTCATTCATGAATTCCCTGAAAATCGTTGATGTTAAGTTTGTTGCACTGATATATAGAGTATTCTATTGAGCGCACAATTTCGCAGATTTAGCAAATTTTAAGTCGAATTGCCTCAAATTAATTTTTGTGGTTTCTTATTGGTTTCCTCAGATAGGGTCGCTCTAGTAAAGTTTAATGAGCAGTATATGTTGTTCGCGCTATACGCATCGAAAAGAAAGTAAACTGGCTCGATACCGCGAGCCTATTCGTATACACGTATGCATGTGTCTGTGTATATAAAATATATATGTATATTTATTACATGTATCACGCGCTAGTAGAACCGCGAATAATTTTTTCAATGTCTCTGAATGAAGGTAGTCGGCTAAACTACCGCACGATCGAAGCGGTTCAACCGCTTATCGAGCATATATGCGATAATGTCGCGTTGCACTGAATGGGCGAAGAAAAATATTACCGTCTATATATACGTTTTACGACGTCTTCCAGAAACAATCCATACAAACAGTGCCATCACGTTAGTGTATACCGCGACTGTTAACGTGTATGAATCTATATGTTTGCGCTACATAATGATAAAACTGAGTTTGTTTCTATATACCCGTTTAGTTGCTGAAACGATGTCGATCGAAAATCCGAACAAAAATCTGAACGAATCCGTCCGTGACAGAAAGTTCATGGGGCCGTATTTTCAAAAAATATAGTATACGAAAATCAGAAAGCAAGATCGTGTCTCAGCATATACCTTAATATACATCACATATACGTCACATTATAAATTTTCGTATGCGATATAAATTTAAGAATATAAACCCTGTTTTTTTAGATAAACTTGTACCGTTCATTTCTTCTTTTTTATTCCTCTAATGTAGAAAATAAGGAAAAATAAATCGTAATATAAGCTTAACTGAAAAGAACTACACAAGGCCTATTTTTTTAGCTGAACTTCTCGCACAATTCATCTTTCCTCCTTTTCCTCCGTGGAGAAAAAAAAGAAAGATGAATCATATACAAGTTTAGCTGAAAAAAAAAAGAATATAGATATAAATAAAGCGCTAATAATAATATATTCCGCGCGAAGAGTGCGGGTAACTCGGTTAGCTACCAATCAATTTCTCTAAGGTCTAAACATTGCGCGGTTGCTCTTTTTCCTGGTCGGCGCATTCTACGTATCGAGTTTACGGTTCACTGGATTTCACGCTGTTACATTGTCCACGCGATAGTTTCGCGTCGCGATTTCTCAATTTACGGCGTAATAGTTTTAATTAAAGACAAGAGATTGGTGTGTTTCCGTTAAAAGTGCGTCCATCTTCCCCGCAATAATTCTATGATTATCAAGTGGCGACCGCATTAAATTATTCAAAGGTGTCGCAAATTCGCATTACATGTCGTTCCTACACCGTGCGACGTGTTATTCTACTTTAAACGAAGTTTCCATTTCCTCTTACTAGAGTTTATCCTGGCCATTGTTATCGTCGTGCTGCACAGACTGAACTTGTTCCTGAACCTTGGTGATCCAGCGTTTTGTCGCGTCTTTGAATTGTTGCAAACTCACGCATTCGTTCGACGAAACGGCGACTAAACACTTCCATAATTCCTCCAGATTGTCGATTCTATCGATCAAAATTATCACGTTATGCTATAATATTTATAATATCGTCTTTTTGCAAAAATTGAGCTACTACACAGACACTTAAATGTAAATGAATGGCATTCATTTACATATATCGACCACACATTGTACATATGACACAGGTGAACATTGGTCACACTGATGACAATCACGACAGTTTGATTCGCCTCCGTTTATATTCCACGTGGCTTTCCGTATCTCGTCTTGCGAAAATGTGCTAAAGCCGTGTGCGCCAAGTCGTCGATCGCGTTTGTCCTTGTATCGATCGGCCGCCTGGCGTACACATACCGGCAATACGTTTCAAGCTGTATCGCGGTCGCGTCTCACATTCGTCAACATTGGCGAATGGTGTGGCGTGTCTATGCGTCTCTGATAAGAAAATTAACGTTGTCCCGCTTTCTGCGGGCACTCACGACCAGTTTGGCAATTCATCCTGAATGTACTCGATGATCCTAGAGATCGGCACCGCACCGTTCGTCAAATCCGGAGTCGAGGTTGTCACAGATACGTCGCAATCCATGAATATCTGCTGCAAAACTGGAAAAACGACGGATCGTTTCTGGTCACTTTCCACTCTTCTGAGGGCGGAAAACAAACTCACGATTCCTATTTAATTTGCAATGAGTTAAAGATACTTCGGACACAAGGAGCTACAAGACAATGAGTGCTTTCCATTTGGTGACACAATTTGACACAAGTATCGTTCACACTTTGTCACTCATAGAATGTCAAAAAAGATAAAACGTTTTTGTATTGACTTGTGCCACTGAAATTATCAAATTTCCATTCATTTAATTTTATCTTTTTCTAGTTCTAAGAAATAAAAAAGGATGAAGAATAAAATAAATCTAAACTAAAATTAGTCA
Organism: Cyphomyrmex costatus; assembly: GCF_001594065.2. NCBI lineage: Eukaryota > Metazoa > Arthropoda > Insecta > Hymenoptera > Formicidae > Cyphomyrmex > Cyphomyrmex costatus. The sequence goes on along the minus strand of NW_017275488.1, from coordinate 317,519 downwards.
ATATTAGGAAAAATGAGCATAAAAATTAAACACAATGAAGAATAAGTTGAATAAAAATTAAATTAATCAAAATCAGTAAAAAAACAGGAATAAATGAAATGCAATTTAATCCAGTGAATTAATTTTCGATTGTAGACACACATAAAAATCTTTACAATTCTTGCAACTTTTCTGCATAGAATTATCCGATTTCTAGTACACTTTATATAAAAATAAAATATAATTACTAAGATAATTCTTGGTCCATTTCTATCGATATAGTTAACTTTAATAATCTTGATTTAATTTATTCTTTATCTATTTTGTTACACTTCTCTCACATGTGGTGCACACATTGATTATTCAATTGCCACAAGTATATGGGTCCTATAATTTTAATGATCCCAAACGGCAGATTTTTCGAAATGTATTTCTATAGGCAAGAATACTCTCGGAAGGTTGTCGGCATTTTCCGAGAGAAAACACGAGCGTAAATATTTTGATTTTTATGAGGACCCAGCATCTCGCTGGCATGATAGACCAGTGCGCTGTCTACTATGTTACACTCGTGCTTCTTTTTTTTTATAATTCTTACAACTAAAAAAAGATACAAAGTATAAGTTAAACCGAGATAAAATTAATTTACATGGATAAAAATGGATATGCCATCCACTACACATGATCTACATACCGCTGTATTTTCTGTTTTTTAAGCATTAATTGTCTTATTAAGTAATTTTTAATTTTATACAAAAAAGGCAGATATTTTACATTGACAATTGATGGTAAAAAACTTTGAGCAAATTGAACGTGACAAATAGAGGTTGTAATAAGAACCATTTAAGCAGGAACTTGATCTCCATGAATATCCTCTCTGACATTCGCGCACTGCAGAATTTTCGATTTCAAAGGTCGAGTAAAATTTAATTAGTTTAATTTATCAGTAAAAGAAATCACCATTTTCCAAGTCGACCTCATCTTCCAACTCCGCGAACATTGTGATATTGCTGAAAATTCTGCGAATCGTCGTCGAGATTCTGCGAAAGAGAACCACTTTTGTAGATACACATGCACACATACACGGAAAGGGATTTTGATTTGTATTTTACAGGGGTCGCGAAATAACGCCTTCAGGCATCTTTAGCTTCGATGACGAGGAACTCAACCATGACACAACGAAATCAATCTCGCAATCACTCGCAATCGACACTGAAAAGCTGGCCCGAGATCACCCCATTCCACAGTCTCGAGGGACGATGGCGAGAGGGGTACCCAGGGAAGCAAGGCCGTCCGTTTACCTTCACTGTAGTGATATACTTTCGTCGCGGCGGGGGAGAAGAATTGTCGCGTGAACTGATTGATCGATTTTCCCGCGGAGGTGCAGAAAATTGCAGCCAAAGAGCGGGAACTAGAGTTCGCTTGTTTCTCAGGTGTACTCCACTGCACTTCTTCTTCCGTGGAGCGT
>NW_017275488.1:315083-315966 GCF_001594065.2 Cyphomyrmex costatus | reverse complement strand
CCCCCCCCCCCCCCCCTTCCTTCCATCAAGAAGAGTTCCATATTTTATCACGAGAGAAACACAAGAATTGTTCTCACACATCAATATTCTTCTTTTGTTATATCGAATCTTAGACAAAATGAGCGTTAAACAAAGGATCCACATTTTCCTCTACATCTTGAATTGAATCCCAATTTTAGCAACATTTCAATAAAATATATGCGAATTAAAATAATCGGTGACGTAACCGACAGTGGATAGTTGCTCTAAATTTGAATCAGTTTCAAAAACAGGTACACGCGCAGAGCGAAGATTGCACACGCATGCGTAAAAGAGAACGCGATGTTATCATGTAGTTAAAGTCACTAGATTTATAAAGGTGCGTTCCGCTTCTGTTAGGCCGGAAATCAGATTACGCATTGAAGATTGAGATTGAAAGATTGAATGTTGGCTAATCAAAATAATAGGAGTTAAAATTTCTTTATCCTCATTGGTCAATTTTCAATCTCAATTTTCAATGCGTAGTCTGATTCCGACCTTACTCACATGATGTGCATAATGCCATTGTTTAATGCATTGCTCGCTGATTGGCCAATTTAAAAATAATATAACTTCATTAGTAAAGTACGGAAAAGTTACTAGATACCGATCGATGTGAGTGTGCAATCGGGATCCTACCGATTTTTCCCAACCACGAAATTGTCACGTGAACTTCTTCGCCATAAATCGTAGCAAAAAGGCAGAAACCTAGAGAATTAATAAATATAATTTGATATTTATATAAAAGAAGTCTGGCTATGTTAAGGTAGATTTTCACGAGCTGCTCAAACCGGTCGTTTCAGCGACAAAAAAGATCACATGATCAAAATTGACGAATATCAAGCGTCAATTTGGATCACATGAC
>NW_017275488.1:313330-313916 GCF_001594065.2 Cyphomyrmex costatus | reverse complement strand
ACTTATCACTTTATCACACGTAGCACTATTCTCACTGTTTCTCACATAAAATTCGTCGCGTTCCCGCCACTTTCCGTCAAATGGTCCTTTAAATGCCTTATATGGACATTTCAATGGGACTGACAGACACCGACAATAGAAAGAAGAAGTGAGATAGAATACAGTGTCCTGATTGGTTACGCGCCTCGGCCGCGCATGCGCACTCCATTTTAGGCTTCACTAACATCAAAGGTGCCGACAGAGAGTTGCGCTACTGTATATACTGTGCTGAAAGCCAGTTTGAGCAGCTCGTTAAACTTTAGTCGCCGATAGATTATTTTGGGAGAAAAATTATATCGAAATTAAAACAAATTACAAATACTGACCTAGAAGCTAGCGCGTTTAAATTATATACATAATCGCTATGCGTAAAAAATTCTGAAAATTCAGTATATACAAAACAATAAAAGTATAATTAATTAATTTTCCATGATGTACATACATTTCGTATTTTTTTATTTATAAATAAATTATAAATATATTTATATTATAAATAATTTTATACATATATATATGTTAATAATATTAAACATATAATTGCAATTAC
>NW_017275488.1:249867-312875 GCF_001594065.2 Cyphomyrmex costatus | reverse complement strand
TAAACTCGTGTCTCCTTGCGGACAATAAAGAGTCTCTACTTGCAGGTACAGATTCTATAATAAGAGTTTGAGGTTTTGTGCAAAAATTCGCGAAGGCGCTGATCGTGTGCTGCAAGCCGACCGGAATTCGTATCTTTCGTTACGTATGGCTTGTATTGTGTCTGACACTTAACTTTAAAAAAACAATAATAAAAAGTTATTAGTTACTGATAAAATGTAACTAAATAAAGTTAAAAAGTTAGGAGTCTAAAATGTAACTAACTTAACTGTTAAGTTAAGATTAATTAACTTTTTAACTTAACTTTTAACTTTTTAATTTAGCACTACCCAACTCTGATAATTATATATATGATATACAATATACATTTTGAATTAAAGTATATTGAATAAACTTAAATAAATTATTAAATATAGTATATAAAATATATTATACAAGAAAAATGAAACAATAATTTATGTATTTAGTATATTAAGAAACATCTTTTTTTTAAAAGCAGTTTTTTTCATTTTGTCAAGCATCTCAGGTGTCATTTTAGATTGCGTACGACTTATTAGATATTCACAGACCTCATTGTCACATAAATCCAATATTTCCACAATCTGTTCGCTGGTACAAGATTTAATAATACGTAACCAGTATTTCATCATCATATTTAAAACGCTGTTTGTCACTACCATTTCGTCGGAATTTACTTGCATCTTTTTTTCCTCATCTGTTTCTAAAATTAATACATATGTTGTCAGACGAAATTGATAATTGTATGTACATTGTTATAATGTAAAAAAATTAAATTACCTACCCATTCTAAGGGAGAAAATTAGAATCACAATAATACAATCTATTCTTATTGGGATATTTACATCGCAATAACGGAAACATAATAATATGCGCATAGCACGGTAAATTATAAAATGTTGCTGAAGTCGATATACATTGTGTAAGTGGATATTAATTGACTTCTTATACGGTTCCAATATCCTGTACATAATATCCATCAACTTCAAAAACTTTTCGTCATTCTCATAGTCCTCAAACGTAAGTAAACCAGTCTTCATTACACCAATTAGCACTTCCAGCCAATGTTCGATGAATTTTAATTCGGAGAAAGTCGTTTTTCCCTCTGGTATTACCTGTACGAATGATTCCAACAGGGCAGAAAACAAGTCGTCTATCTTAAACAGTTTCTCCAACAGACTTATCTCAGATATAGATTGAAGCAAATTCATTGTGTCTCTTAATAAGTCATCTGCAATAAAGATTTTAAGATTACATTAACTAGGTTTCTTCTACAATATAATATAGTGCATTAGCATACCATTAGTTGAACTCTTTAATATAAAAGTTATAGTAGCTCCAAAAAATTCATATTCCGTAAGATGAGCTATCCAATTCGATTGAGGATTTTGCTGGATTTTCAATGCAATTAATATTAAAATGTTGATAAGTTGAATCAATATTGACGAGTCGCTAGATTCTAGATAGCTCAGAATTTGTATAACTAATTCATGGTCGCATCCTATTGTATCAATAGCTTTATCATTTCGGCATATATTGCGAATGACAGTTAAGACTAGTTCCTAAAAATATATTTTGATATTGAGAGAGAGAGAGAGAGAGAGATATGATCAAAAATTGTTGTTAAAGTAGAACTACATCAAAAACGTCATGATAAAAATAAATAAATCCTACAGTGGATTCTGATTCGTCAGAAATCGCCAGTAAGTGCTTTATTATCTGAAGAAAATCCTGTGACAAAAGATACGACAATACTTCTCCATCCAACAATAAATGCGATAAAGTATCAAGCTCATCCATTACTTCTTCTGTCCAGCCATTTTCGTCAACCTGAAATAAGTTATATTATTTTTATCTTTTATTATGGACACCATGCTAAGGATACATTCCCTTTATATCCTCATATATATTTTAGACATTGCTCACACTATTTCCTCTACAGTGTGAGACCTGTATTATAAATAATTATCAGGATAATTTTTATAAGAAATTACCTTAAGTAAAGACATCAAAGTATTGATTATCCATTTGCTACTGCAGAGGTTGTTACCCACAGCATCGCCTTTTAATATTTCTAACTCCTCTTTACTAACATCCTGTGAATCTATCATTCCAGAAGTTCTGTGTGTACCTTTAACATTTTTATATAATTTGCAAATGAATGATACCAAACTTATCGTTTGCATGTACGTAAAAATATAAAATTTAGTAATTCTACACATAAATAAGTATAAATGATATTTTAGGTTAGATTTTAGGAATCAAATTGTTATAATTTTACTAATTACCTCAGTACGAAACAGTTATGAAAAAAGAATCGAAGTATTTTGCACGAGAAGAGATCGTCAATTTTCGATAATATTAAAGTTTTAATTGAAATTACAATACTATACATAGACTTAACAAACTAATTTGTTAAGTCTATGATACTATTAAAGTATACACATACTGTTGTAAAATGTAAGAGAATGAGCGAGTTCAAGCCGGCAAAGCGGCTAGATACGCTTAAGCCCAAGACACAATGCGAATTGCGAGAGAATAGCGATAGCGATAAGTTTCAACTTATCAGAAATCGAATACACCGGAATACACATTTTTGATAGATTCAACTCGTTATCGCTATTCTCTCGCACCAGTCGCACCTCGCATTGGGCTTAAGCTTGCCGAGCGATCGAGTATGATTGGTTGGATCGTTGGATCTATAAGTAATAACCAATTATGTTCAATCGCTCGGCAAACGTACTACCTAGCTGTTTTGCTGTCTTGAATTCGCCCAATGATTCGTTCACCCGATGTACGAATTGTACCATTTTAATCACTAAACTATATATACACTGGAATAGGCATCGAGGAAAATTCGTGGCCGTTTTTGATCAGCCGCCATTTTGGCTGGGTCAGATAACTGAGCGAATCAGAAGCGTTCGCGCGCGCGTTGCGATCGATATAACTTACCGAAAAGACTGAAGGACAAGCTGAAGCTTTTAATATATGGCTGCTTACTGTAGTAACGTAATCACTTTTAAGGAAATGGTTGGGTGTACTTCCGATTAGGTCCCACCCCCGATTTCAACGGAACTAGAGTATATTTACGTATTTTGATGCGCTGATTACGAATATGACCATGAAAATTGGCGACAAGGTCATTTTCAAGGTCAAAACTGAAAAAAAAAACGCGTTTTTTTCTGTTTTTCGCATTTATTTTCAAAAATACAAATCGAATGAAAAAATGTTTCAAACAAAAAAGATAGAGGATCAAATTCTCTACAAAAGAGGGTATATGCATTTTTTTTGTAGTATCAACGGTAATGCCGTAAATGAAGGATGAACATGGGAATAATCGGCTTGGCGTGTCCCATTTCAAACCTAACCCATTCAGTGGTGTGAGATAGCTCTCGTTTCGCGTAGAAAGTGGAAATCCACGTGCAATAGTACAGGCATGTGACTTTCTATGCGAAAAGTCGAAAACACTTCCATGATTGTACTGTTGCACGTGGGTTTCGACTTTCTACGCGAAACGAGAGCTATCTCACACCACTAAATGGGTTGGGTTTACAAAAAAATGCATATACCCTTTTTTGTAGACAATTTGATCCTCTATCTTTTTTGTTTGAAACATTTTTTCATCCGATTTGTATTTTTGAAAATAAATGCGAAAAACAGAAAAAAAACGCGTTTTTTCAGTTTTGACCTTGAAAATGACCTTGTCGCCAATTTTCATGGTCATATTCGTAATCAGCGCATCAAAATACGTAAATATACGCTAGTACCGTTGAAATCGGGGGTGGGACCTAATCGGAAGTTTATCCAATGGTTTGAACACAAAACAGATTGTTTATTCTGTTTGAATCTTTCACGTTCACAGTTATGTTTTTCCAAATACGCATGAATTTGATCAATCCACGATTGATATAGATTTTGGTCTCTAAATAATGGAAATCTAGATGGACGTGAATGGTATATAAACAAAAATGTCACTTCAATTTTTTTTATATATTAGTACATTCAATAAAATAACTTTAATAACACTTCATATTCTACATCGTTAACACATACGCAGGAATTGATATATTTATTAAAAAATTCTTACCTATGAAATGAAAGGCCCTTTTTACTTCTCTGCTTACACCCAAGCACAGTGCACACAGCATTTCATGTTGATGCTTTGTATAGACACGCGATTTTATAATCCTTTAAAAATAACCTCACACACAATAATCTTGCTGATATTTGCACACAGAACATACATAAAGAATTTGCGTCTTAAGTCTGTGGTCAAAGTTTCGCTACAAAATGCTTTGAAGCATTTGATGGATCAACCAGAGGATAGAATTTTACAAATTAATCAATTAAAAAACGCTTTAAAGTTTAAAGCATTTATAGCATTGCATTGACCATACCTTTGCTAAACAACTCTCGTAATCGTAAATGCGCATGAGCATCTGAAAGCTTCTGATTCGCTCAATTATCTGACCCAGCCAAAATGGCTGATCGAAACCGACTACGATTTTCTATGCCTCACAACGGAGATGCCCATTCCAGTGTATATATAGTTCAGTGATTTTAATGCGCTATATTATTGCCTATTATTGCTTATAATGCCTATTATTAGTCCTACTTGATCCGGTCTTGCGGTTATTTTATTTTTAACAATATTGCAATCATTTGAATTTTGAATAATAAATCAGGCATGATCTTTTATACTAATCTAACATTTGGTTGTAAATTCCTGTCCTTGTGAAAAATAAAACAATTTTATAAGGAAATAAAAAAAAACAAATAGAAAAAATATAATAGGAACACAATCAATGAAAAATTACCTTTAAAACCGTAATCACACTACGGGTTGCGCGCTCTGTTGCGATTGAGATTACGGTTGGAAACTAATCAATCAGAGCAGAGCATGCTCTAGTGTCATTAGTAGTGTGATTACGGCTTTAGGGGATCCTTAATAGGCCTTCTACAATAAGCCATTACCTAAGTTTTAAGTTTAAGTCATAAGAAATTGACCACTCACAGTCGATTATTCTTCTCGTATTCGATTGTGATTGGTAAATTTCTTATGATTTAACTCTTAAAACTTAAGTAATGGCTTATTGTAGAAGGCCCATAAGACATCTTATATACAGACGATTACGTGTCATTGACACGCTATCGAAAGATATGGCAATAATGTACATACATAAACACGTCATACGCCGATACGCCAAAGTTTGTGCGTTATTTACGTCTACAACTTAAGTATGTCGTAAAATGTTACGGCAGTGTTTGTGCTCACACCCTAATGGACCTTCTACAATAAGTCATAAGTCACAAATCATAAGTCATAAAAGCTAGAAATGGACCAATCACAGTCGTCAATTTTTAGTTTCTTACTTCCGATTTATTAGTGACCCTCTAATAAGAGTTTAAATGTCGGACCAATCACAAACCGGGGAGAAGGTGGCCAGACTCTTATTAGAGGGTCACTACGATTTATGACTTATGGCTTATTGTAGAAAGCCCTCCAATCACAGTCGTCAATTTTTAGTTTCTTACTTCCGATTTATGACTTATGGTTTATTGTAGAAAGCCCATAAAACAAATGTTGTTACGACGTGCAACGACGTAACAGCTCTAGAGCGCCATATTGGACTAAAAAATGGTAAAGAAGAACTCAATTTTGAAATTTTTTATCGTTTTCAACATAGATTCTACCTCACAAACACGTATTAATGCGTATACTTTAATTCTGTAAAAGGATTTTCGAATCTGTGAATGACAAAAAAAGTACTTACGATACAAAAATTATACGATTTAGTCGGTAATACAGGAGGCTTTAGGATCCCCTTAAAGGTGCCTACAGACCAGAGCGGCGAGCGATAGCCAATGAGAGCCATGCTTTTACGCAAAAGCATGGCTCTCATGGGCTATTGCCGCTTCACCGCTGCGCCGCTCTGGTCTGTAGGCTCCTTAACAGTCGAGTTGAATCTGAGGTATTATTATAATTTCGTGTGAATTTATATATTACGTATGTAATCTTTTAAATCGCTCGCCAAACAATTTTCTGTTTCGAAACACTACAAAATTACCGCAATAATATCATTAGTTAAATTATCTACCAATTTAATCAATTTGATGTTCGGCGCGCGGTTTAAAAGACTACATACGTAATATATAAATTCACACGAAATTATAATAGCACCTAAAATCAAGCACAACCGTTAAAGGCAATTTCTCATTGGTTGTGTTTCTCACATGTATGGTCCTATAAGAGAGAGAGAGAGAGATTTAGAAATATCAAATAAATTTATAAAAAAAGGTATCAAACAAATTTTTAAATCTTATTTTCAAAGGACGAGGACTATGAATTCCTTACCAATCTTTTCCATAATTTAAGTTTTTTCTAAACATTTAATTTTCAACATTTTACATTATCTTCTGATTGTTTAACATTAAGTCTAGTTAAATATTAAAACTGATTTATGTATAGACATATTACTATCTTATTATTTAAAATTCATTCTTTTTTCTGATATATAATAAAATTATTTTAAAATATTAGCAACAGATATTGTATATACTTAGTAAAAATACTTGATAAAAATACATTTTTATTTCATATTTAGATATCGACAGTTAAAGAATGCATCGCTTATTTGTTAATACAACGCAAAAAAGAACATTTTCCAAAGAATGTTTTAATTTCAATGTTTTCAATCATTAAAATTTTGTAATATATGAATTTTTGAAATGCAATTTTGATACAATCATTGTTTGTACAGGAATAAAAGTATATTCTTTGAAAGTATATTATATTTTAAAGTATGTATATATTTTTTCTTCTTTTTAAATTTCCATATTCTTTTTGTGCAAATGACATTTTTATATTTATACCATTATTGTAGCAAATAAGCAACATAATGTTAAATTTTCATGAGTTTGTAAATTCAATAAGCATTACATGATAAATATTATAGTCAAGAGTTTGTAACATTCACATATATAATACATAGATTTATAAAATTTATAAATATTATGTTTCTCAACTTTTCGGCTTTATATAAGTTAAAAATTAATTTATTTAAAACACACACCTTCAAAATATATTTTTTACCAACGAGAAGAGCGTAATAATTTATTACTTATACGCGTTACATACACACACAGATCCATTATCATTAAAAATATATTAGAAAATATATTTAATTTTAAGATATGTTAATTATGAAATAAATTGTTCTCTGTATTTTGAATTACAGAGCGATCATGTATGCGTGATGTTTACATCTTGTATATGATGTCACACTTTGTAAATATAAATGTGTACATATACAAGCAGATGAAAGAGAGTATTGGTATTTAACATTATTTTATATTATGGTAATACAAACAGTATTACAGGATATTTTGTAGAATCTCTATCGGCACTTGCATTGTTTGATCGTCGACAAGAACAATATCAAAGTTTTCCATATATGAATTTAAGCTAGCCTCCACCTAGGGAACAAAAGAAATTAGTGGTTATACCAAATATTTTACAATCGACCAATGCAAGTACTTACATGCTCGTAAAGGAATCCAATTTTCAGGACTGCCTTAGTGTCTTCTATTCCGTCTACCATGTTAGCATCACCAATTGTGTCACCCATTAGCAATATATTCGGTCTTTTTTGAAACACCTTCAGATAATTTTTTTCCATTGCACACTCATTCTTGTTATATACATGTATGGGCATGTCGTTCTTAAATCCATCCAATTGATTTCCATTATACTTGAGAAAGTTGGAGAATATTTTTACATTATCAAAGAGAGCATTATGGTATCTCAACACAGCTTCCACTATGTCTCCCAAACCAGCGCTAAATATAATAACTGGCACTTCCACGTTGTACAGCTTTTCAAAAAATTCTTCTGTACCATCGCGCAATATGTTGTCAAATGTTTGAGCTACTTCCTCTAATTCATGAGGATCAAACTCAATGCCTTTCAGTAAATTTTGTGCAGCATTCATCCAATCACGCATAGCATTTGCTTTTTTATTCACAGGCATTTCTGGGTCTATCTCTATAGGTCTGTATTTGTCGTATAAATCTTTAGCTTTGTCCAAATATTGTTGTGGTAATTGCTTGCATTTTCTGAACATACCTAAAATTTAATTTTAATGTTAAGTTATCACATAGTTTAATAGAAATTGATTAATCATGATAAATATGTGTTTAAATCTTAATTCTAGGTAATTTGCAAACTTAAGGAAAATCATAAATGCAAATTTATAAATTCATGATAAGAGACCAACTTTCTCTACTTTTTTAACACAATAAATTAAATTATTTACTTACCAAAGCTACTGAGTACATGTCTGCCGTCTATGTGTTGCTTTGTAATGGTTAAGTCGAAATCCGTGACTATCTGCACAGATATAACTGTAGATCAATCAAACGCCGAATCAAAAGCTTAATACTTACAAGAACTAAATGAAAATAGGAGTACGTACCTGTAGATTATTTACGCCACCTTGCCGAAATGCATTTATCGTTTTCAGAACCGTGACCTCGTCCCTGACGTAAACATGTTTTGACTTCAAAACGGCAAACTGCAAATGAAGAATATATTTCGCAATGTCGCTCGAAAAACAGACCACGTCATTGATGGGAGCGACTTGCTCACCTTGTCGATTGTCAGTTCGTTGCTCATCGTTGTTGGTGGCGAGGAGTCACAGGCAGATTCCAAAAATCCGAAACAACCGGACACTCGCAACTTCTTCGTGCTGAGTGCCAACTGCCAACGTGCGCTGCACGTTGCTGCGAAACCTGCCAACCAACCACGATGGAGTGCGCATGCCAAGCCCATCGCTCGTATACTGCGTGTATTTCGTAATACACATTTCTTTTTTTGTCGAACCATTCGATTTTATTTTATGCGAATCGAGATTGTGATGCCTGCCTATAGAAACAAAAATTTATCTAATGGATTTCTGATTAAACAATTTTTAATTTACGAACTCGTAAAGATTGTACAAGAAATATATAAACTACAAGTTAAATATACACATTATAAAATTTAAAAAATTAACAGCAAATTAGGTGTCGAAAGGAAGAGAACGAGGCGGAAGATCTTTTATTATGTCTGAAGGTAACAAGTTAAATAAAAAGGATAAGGTCAAACTTAATGGAATGACATAATAGTGGAAAAGTATAAGAAATTGTGATAAACGAAATCAGAATGAAATTCCAAATTTAAATTTAAAATATTTATGTTTACGTTTTCTCGAGTTGATTTGTTAAAAGAGAAGAAAGTGAAATTCGGACGATCGAATGTTTTAACAAGGCTTTATTAATTTATAGGTTTTAATTTATTTGATCTTTTTGTAATTATAGAATTAATTTGTCGGCATTTTATACTTTATAATTATGTTGATTGCGATCGCCTAAATTAAATAGTTTAAAACGATATAAATGCAATTCGAAACGCAATTGGACGATTATAGAGTTAAGAAATATCTGCACTTCGAAGTTTTAGAAATTTCTAATAATTAATATACAGATAAACTTTAATCTTGCTTTGTTATCTTTTCCTAATTTTAACAATTATAAAGATAAAGAATAGAAATCACACTAGATAAAGTGTGTACATCGATTGAAATGAATAATAAAAAAGATTATGTGATCACGTTTAAAGATACTTTATCAATTTTGAATGTATACTGTTGAGTAATTTTCGGTTTAAAACGGGAATTATGTAGCATAGTATAAATAAGAAAATGATAAGAATAATATTAATGAGTACCTTTTTGATCAAAATAATTGGATTTAAAATAGTTTTTCTTTCATCTTTCGCCCGTATAATAAAATTATACTGCGTGTAGGGGAGAGTGGGGCTAGTTGTAACATTTTTTGTAAAACAGGCTCAGATTTTTTATTACTTTGAAATTAATAAATTATGAATAGTTAGTTTTAAACTATGATTTCTTAGACTTAAAATATTATACACAGATGTAAAAGATATTTTTCTTTTAACTACATAATTTTAGATTTTATTATATTTCGTAGATGTTATTTTTAACCCCGGATCTGGGGTTAAAAGTAACACCATTCGGATAAGTAATAATATCAAACACTACATATAATATGTAGATACATTATTTGTTACTCAAAGGTAAATGTATAAAAACCGAGACCAAAATTACAAAAAATTGTGAAGTTTATTTACGTGTATTTTTCAATTTGCACATACGCCCGACGATGATGCGTGCGCTTCTGATTGTCATTAAACAATAAATGGTGCCACTATATAGACTTTTGTCTTTATCTATAATTTCATATCATGTTTATAACATTTTTTTATTTAAGTGTTACTACTTACCCCTGTTACTTTTAGCCCCAGTCTCCCCTACTGTTTGCGTTATCTTGGATCTCCTTCTTCTTTTTCTTTATATCCTCACACGGATTTATGTTCCACTTCAGTGCATCAAATTACCATGATTTAATAGATCATGAATTCATAGTGACTAAATATCCTCGAAGACAATTAAAGGAGACTCCGCTTTTTTTATTCTTTTAGATCAATCACGTGTTATGAGTTCAAATTTGATTCTAGCGCTATATCGCTATCTTTCGATTCCATATATTGTCCACTTTCATTATCCTTTTCTTCTTTAGCAACAGAAAAAATGGGATTTCCTTGAATTTTGAAATCAGTACTCTCCAGGCATTGATTCTGTATCGACTTTTCTATTTTCGATTAGAAAAATGTATAATAAAAAGTGCGAGAATTTTTTTCATTTGAGTTTATAAAAAAATTTTGATCTCTGACCTAAAGAAAAGGGAATGGTTCAGAATGCATATAAACCTTTTAATAAATATTCTATTGATTTCACGAAGGTGGTGAATGAGTATAACATTATTTACTGAAAATGAACAAAATATTAATATTAATACGAACATAATTAAATGAATGGAAAACAACTCCACAAATAGACAAGAACCGCAAAAAGAAAAGAAAGAAATGCAGAGAGAAAGAAAATTAATTTAATACAAAAAATCAATTAAAATTTAAAAATAAAAAAGAATGTTTATTAAGAATATCGTAATTTTTTATATAGATTTCGAACATTTTGATTGATTACTTCATCCTCTATTATGATTTTTTCCATTCTGTTTTTCCTACATGAAAACTCTCAAATTTCTGAAAATTCGCCCTTCATGAGCATCAGGACATCCAACGTAATTCCTCCAAGAAGGCGTGGAAACCTAAAATTCCTAAAACCTATTTTTCTTCCCACACCCCCCAAGACTGAACTTTTTGCACAGTTTCTTCTTTTTCTTTTCATATTGAAAAGAGAGAAAATGACAAAAGATGAACCGTGCAAAAAGTTAAGCTTATAGGATAGGAAAAGAATAGATCTCTATTTGTTATTCGAAAACTGTTCTGCGTCAACAAAGTTTCCCGTCAAGGAAACAAAGGAAAAAGTAAACGCATGTATACATACTCGCGTAACATAATCACGAATTATAAATTATGAGCATCACATTTTTTCGATTTTCTTCTTGATTAAATTACCTCAAAAAGGTAATGCAGACATGTGGTAGCCGGCGGCGCGCGCACGCGCGCCTAACTTCTCGCGCAATGACGTCAGCGGCAAAGTTCGGACGGAAGAGGCAGGGTGGGGAAAGAGATATCGGACGGTCATCGGCGATGGCGGCGGTGACCGAATGCGGCCGAGGAGTGGCCAGCGAAGCGGAGCAGATGGGAGCAGAGGAGGGGTGCGCGGAGTCGCACACGTGTGCGCGCGCGCGCGCGCTCGCGCAAGTGTGTGTGGCTCCTTTGGCGCGGCCGTGGCGGTGCGGTTACTGGTGTGTGCGGTGCTGCTGCTGCTGGTGGTGCGGACCGTGGAGCGGCCGGAGCGGTCTGGCCCGGAGTGTGTCAGTCGGCTGGTGAGTCCTGTCGGTGTTGCTCGGTAGACGGTGTGCGGGTATATGACACTGCTGCGGCAGCGGCGAGCTGATAGCGAGCCGATAGCGCAAACCGTGAATCAGTTCGGTATAGTCGACGGGGAGCAGAGGGTGCGGTGTCGTCAGTGGATCTTGCTGTTCCATCTCATCGCCGTCGGTGGCGGCGAGTCTGTTGATTGAACACTACTGGTCCATGTGCTCCGCTGACTAAAATGCTCATCAAGGAATTGTAAGTGCAGCGCAGGACGGAGAGGGGGGGTGGAGGAAAAGGATGACAACGGCGATGATGACGGGGATCGTATGTAGCGGGGGCTGTCAGGTGCGCGCCGCGCGGCACGGATTTCCGAAATTTGCTCCCCGCCATGGCCAACGGGGGCCAGCGCAGCGAAATTTAAGACCGATCGACACTCGGAGCATGATGACTCGTGATCTTTAACGTGGCTGATGGTGGAGGAAGAGGGAAAGAGGGTTGAAGAAAAAGAGATAGAGCGAGAGGGATGGTGGCCCTTTCATCCCTCACCGCATGATTTCAGAGGTTGCACTTTCTGCACCTCTCTCTCTCTCTCTCTCTCTCTCTCTCTCTCTCTCTCTCTCTCTCTCTCTCTCTCTCTCTCTCTCTCTCTCGCGCGCGCTGAAGCTTCAAGTTACGATAGTTTCTAATCATCAGTGGCAAGTGCGAGAAAAGTGCAGCTTACCAAGAATCCCTGCTGACCTTAGACTTCTTCGGCGACGACCGTCCGTCGCAGATCGACATATGCGTTCGGTCATAAATCTCACAAATTTATTGATCAGCTTTGATTTCTCATGTAATAATTAAGATCGGCCGGGCGATACGTGCATCTTGCCGCAACGCGTCCCCTCTCCATCCTGTGATTCAAGGACTGGTTACGTTATTCGTTGATTTTCTTCTCCTTGTCTTTCAATATGTAAGACTGACATAATTTATTATTTGTCTGTTACAGCCGTGTCACTCTACCCCTCACAGTGGAAGAGGTACGTGTCTGAACTGTCGTAGGAGTCCTGCTCCTTGCAATGACTCGCTTTGATCTGTCTGGATATTAGATTGCAAAAACAGACAGTTGAAATTAATTTTATCATTGCCATGTAATCAAGAAAATTCACCAATCATCTAATTATCCTCTGTGTGGCACATGTGCCTATCTGAATACTTATATAGAGTTATCTTGCATAAACAATGATGAATTTGTAATTAGAAACCTTTTTTTATCACACAAACACAAAAGTTTATTATTATCTATTACTGTTTAAACTATTGTTTCTATTTTTTCCATTCGTTATCTATTTATCTCAAGTGATATTCAAGAGAGATACATCTTAATAATGATTATTATTTTATTTCAAATACCAATTCTAAAAATAAATTTACATTACGATGGACTTTAAATCCTTTCTTTTTTTTTTTTCTGATGAATTAAAATAGAAACTTAAACCCAAAGAATGAATAATCTCACAAAACAAGTCAAAGTACACATATAAATTATATCTACGAGAGACTCGTGGTATAAATTATATAACAACTTTAACCTACCTTGAAAGTTATCAAGAATCTATACATTATTTTTTTCTTTCTCAACAGTATCAAGTAGCTCAACTGTATTCTGTAGCAGAGGCTAGTAAAAATAATACAGGCGGTGGAGAAGGCATTGAAGTATTGAAGAATGAGCCGTTTACGGATTATCCGTTACTCGGTGGAAAATATTCATCGGGGCAATATACATATAAGATTTATCACTTAGCTAGTAAAGTGCCTGCTTTTATTCGCATTTTACTACCAAAGAACTCGCTAGAAATCCATGAAGAGGCTTGGAATGCGTATCCCTATTGTAAGACAGTTATAACTGTAAGTGTTGCGCATATATTTATACATATATACAAGATATTAAGTGTAAATATATTCGTAATTTTTCCGCAGAATCCAGGGTACATGAAGGATAATTTCGTGATTATGATAGAGTCCTTTCATATTGGCGACGTCGGCAATCAGCATAATGTAAGTATCGTCTAATTTGACGAGTTTTTTTTAGTTATTTATGTGTTTCTTTCTCACGAACAGGTTCATGAATTGCCGCCTGATAAGCTTAAGATCAGAGAGATAGTGCATATAGATATTGCCAATGATCCAATTGCAAGTGCTGATTACAAGGAGGACGAGGATCCATCTAAATTCAGGTCCCAGAAGACAGGACGAGGTCCTCTCACTGGAAAAGATTGGAAACATAATGTTCAACCTGTAATGACATGCTACAAGCTAGTCACTTGTGAATTCAAATGGTTCGGTCTGCAGACCCGTATCGAAGGATTCATTCAAAAGGCGGAACGACGCCTGTTTACCAATTTTCATAGGCAAGTGTTCTGCTGGATAGATCGTTGGTACGGTTTAACCATGGAGGATATTAGAGCAATTGAAGACAATACGAAAGAAGAATTAGACAGGGTGAGAAAAATTTTACCTTTTTTTTAATTCTTCCATTTTTAATTCAATCGATTATCTTGCTTTGCGTGAGTCTTTTACATTCGTTTGTTTTAAAATAAAAAATTTCGTCAATTTTTGAAACGTTTTTTATATCTTCAATTGCAGCAAAGACATCAAGGTGAAGTACGGGGTATGCGAGCTGATGATTGAGGCTTCGATAGCTTCTATTATGAACGGTTAAATCAATTTCCTTATACATGTCATCACAAATACAGACGCATACCTACAGATGTACACCCTATTACGCTCTGTCATAGATGATTCCACAGGATTCGGACGATTTCTGGAATTTACGTGTCTAGATTCAGTGTCTATTACAAATTACTTACAATTTTAATTTATTTTACATTTACAAGCGTTTTAGATAAATGTATCTACAGTCAAAGATTATAATGTAGTTATTATTATAAAAGAAACAGAAACAAATGGAAGGAACCAGAATCTTCTGGTTCTTTTGTTTTATGCATAATTATGAAAAGAATCTGGTTTCTGAAAACTATCATAGATAAAAACGTTATGATTACTTAAGCAGTTCGTAGTTCGATAATAATAGATATTGAAGTTCAATTAATAATCGACAAAATGCTTGCTACAAAGTATATAAAAAAAAAACAAAGGAAATAATGTGATTTAACATCGCGAATTTGATCGTAGTTTAATAGTTAAAAAATTCCACAGTTTAATATATTAATGTACAATTTAAAATCTAAATGTTGCATATTAATGATCTGTATTTCGAATTATTATTTCAACTGAAAGTGTGATGTATTAGATTATGTATTTTCGAAAGAAAGCTCGAGAGTATTTTCTCAATTCTACGAAGGTGAATATATTATGATCAGAAAGATCAATTTGAAAAATTCTAAGGATCTTAAATGTATATCTATAGTTATTTCATGGGATCTCTCTATGATCCCGAGGCAAGGTACTACGGTAGATTTCAATCTATAATGTTCCTCTGTTCTTTCATTCCGTTCGTTATCGACGAGCGCGAGATGTGTATACATATGTACCTATTCCCTACCCTAAAGAGTTAGGACCAAACTGATGGATTTTTTAATTATACTGCGATGCTAACAATAATGTTATTAACATACTACACTCTAAATTGTTTACTGAGAACGGGGAGATGATGTATTCTAATGTAAAGTGCTCACACTGATATACATATACACACATATGTAGAGAAACAGAGTTTAGGCTATTTCAATATTGGTGACAGCGGGTAAACAGCAAAAGAGTGCGTTATTGTGTGTATATATATATATATATATATATATATATATATATATATATATAAAGAAAGGCATACACAATGAAATTCAAACTATATATATATAATGTTTCTTTTGCATTCCAATGGATCTCTTAGTACAACCGACAAAGTATTCTGGAACGCTGCTCGTAACCTGTTACAGACTATTACCATCCTTAAATTTTAAATTTGTCTTCAATAAGTATGTGAGAAAAAATATCGTGACGAAAAAAAAAGATAATTTTGTTGTCGTTCGTAACAAGAGCAAAGCTCATTATACATGAGATATTTTAAAGTTTATTTTGAAAATAATTATACTTATTTTCATTGAATCGACTCTTAGGATAAAATGAGAGTAAAGTAGTCTTTTAATGGGTTGGAATCGCAGCAGCATTCTCACCTAGTGATAGGATCTATAATTAAATATACGATTAAAGATTGAAAAACAGTAACGAGAAGTATATAATTTAACTGTCATTTGCACAAAGTAAATGTATTCTCCGTATTTTCTCGTTGGAAGGCATGTAGTTTAAGGTAGCTTTTATCTTCGTATTCATTTACGAACAGTGGTAGTCGCGACAGTGCACATAGTATTTGTACTGAATGTATCAGACACATATGAGAAAACAGAGAAACATGGGCACGTATTTATTCACCGTTTTATCGACGAGGGAAAACCGATCGAAATAAGGCACATCTGTGTCGTTCAAACAAGCTCATAACTTTAATGGAGTCCGCCTTTGTTCAACGACTACGTCATTCGTTTTGTTAGATACGAGAGTTTCACACATGTACGCGAATTTATATTACACTTGTTATCCTACGATATAATACTTATTTAAATAGATTGGCTCTAGATGTACAAGCAGGGTAGTAAAAAAATCATGGATAGTAAAAAGAATCATGGATAGATAGAAAAAAAAGAAGAGAGGAAAAAATTCCGTATCGCTGCCAAAGGGCTAATAGTGAAATACCAGTTGTGTATGTGTATATATGTATATATGCACGTGTATATGCGTTTTCTTTTCTCGCATACATACGTATATGCGTACGTGTATGTGTATGTGTGTGCGCGTGTGTGCGTATGTCTCTCGATCCAGTCAAGTATTTAGTCAAGAGTTAATAAAATTAGAAGGCATAGCATATGAAATTTATTTCGACTTTTCTCTCCATATAAAAATATAATTAATATATATATATGTGTATATATATATATACAAAATTTAATATTAGATGCAATACATACAAAACATATTTTGCTTTCTCTTTGGATATATATGAAAGAAAGATATTGAAAAATTATCTTACATGAGTGAGTCATGCGATCTTAATTGAGACCGTATTCTTTGATGAGATTCGCGGCGATCACAAGTCTCTGAATCTCCGATGTGCCTTCATAGATCTCCGTGATACGCGCATCCCTGTAATGACGTTCCGCCGGCATATCCGACACGTATCCCATTCCTCCCAGAATCTGTAAGCACTGATGAGCGCAGAACGTGGCGGTTTCTGATGCTGATAATTTGGCCATGGCAGCTTCCTAGCGAATAAGAAATTATTTTGACAGTAGATCAAGAATCAACGAGAGAGCCAGATCACAGGTGTGCAAAAATTGTATCGTGATATCAGTTTCGAACTTTATTTAATTTAAAACTGAGGAGAATGTATAACATGGATACGAAAGTTTGGCAAAAAGCATACATCGATATAAATTTTTTACATCTGCAAACTGGCACTCATTAAGTCTTCTACTTGAGATCTTATCCTTGAAAGATCTGTAGAAATTACTTTATTTGTTTCGTTTAAAATTATTTTATTGCTTTAATCTATTAATAATATTAAATCGATTAAAGCTTATGCTATCGTGCAAGCAACTTAAAAAATTTTTCTGTGCATTCATAGAAGATCGTTTACCTTATCCGATAAGATACATAAAATGTAATCAATAGAAAAATATATACAGAATAAGATTGAAATTAAATATTATATATATATATATAAGATAAGAATCCAGAGGAAATTCGCGATCATATTATCTAAAGTAAACATTCTACTAAAATGAATTAATATTCAACAATTAGGAAATAAAGACCTTAAACGATCAAGCTAGATCTTGAAGTGCTGAAATAATTCTGTGTGAATTCATATATTACATGTAGTAAAGATTTAGCTCGACCGTTTAAGATCTTTATTTCTTAATTGCTGTGTAGTTACAACGATCTTATTTGTATTGTAAATTAATATCTATTTTATATCCAAATATTTATAACACACCTTTGTATACGGTTTACCGTTATCCTTAAGCTGAGCCGCTCGCCACGTCAACAGTCTTGAACTTTCCAATTTTAGAGCCATATCAGCGATTTTTTGTTGAATCGCTTGCAGTTTGATAATCGATTGGCCGAAGGCTTGGCGTTTAGATGCATAATCCATCGCGCAATCCAAAGATGCTTGAGCTATACCTAATGCTTGTGCAGCGATTCCTATTCTGCCACTATCTACAGAGAAAATATTATATATGAATAATTATTACATATAAAAATTCACGTAACTTTTGAAATTGTAATTTAAAATGATTGTCACGTACCTAGAGCCATCATTGCGATTTTGAAGCCCATTCCTGGTTTGCCTAAAATATTATCTTGTGGTACTTCACAGTCTTCAAAGATTAAGGAGCAAGTGCTGCTACCTCGTATACCCAATTTGTCCTCTTTCTTGCCCAGACTCAGGCCTGCTGTTGGACTGTCGACTAGGATAGCGCTTATACCCTTGTGCTTCTTGGACTTGTCAGTCGTCGCAAAGAGAATTATTGTACTAGCTTCAAACGCATTTGTTATCCATGACTTGGTGCCGTTAATCGTATAAACGCTGCCGTCCGCTTTGGCAGTAGTAGATGCCGCACCGGCGTCAGATCCATTACCTGGTTCACTGAGAGCAAAACAGCCGATCTTCTCACCATTCATAAAAGGAACAATGTATTTTTCCTTCTGTTTATCAGTCCCGAATGCGTCTATAGGGCCTAAGTAGAGAGAATTTTGCACACTCATTATAACTCCAGTACTCGCACAACCTCTGGAGATTTCTTCCATGGCTATAACATAAGCCAGATAATCCAGTCCTGTTCCATCTAGTGTTTCAGGGATGCATAAACCCAAGAGACCTAACTCTCCCATCTTTTTGATTTGCTTCTTTGGAAAAAGATGCTTTTTATCAATCTCTGCTGCGATAGGTTTTAATTCTTCTTCGGCGAAATCCCTACAATTACAAATTTTTAGTAGGGATGATAAACTTTATTTGATAATTAATTATATATCTATGTCAAGTAGATAGGTGTAATTTATTGCTTATACAATATTAAAATACCTGCATGTTTTATATAACATTTTATGTGTATCTGGCAGCATAGAAAGCGAGGTAATGTATCGGTTGATACTAACAGTGCATGCACCTCTAGATATATTATTTGCTGTAATCAATATTTAATATAAAATAATCTTTATTCCCCATAATATTAGATTTAGAAAATATTTGATACCCACCAAGTAATCTCAAGCATTGCATTGCCATTGTTTTCGTACTGTCGTTGACGTTCGACTTATGGAATTGTTATAAATCGAACTTTCGAACTTTGACCAGACAGTATAAACAATTGCACACGATACGATACATTCATGTATATTTATCTGTTTTCATTTATGTGTATATAATACTATGTGTATATATAATATTATTTTTGCCAGTATTATAATTACCAGTATTATAATTAGAGAGCAGCAGAATTTCTGTCAGTTCTTGTCTGTTTAGTGTTTACTATTCTGCTACTGTTTACGTTAATGTGACAAGCCAGTTGCAGACGTGGACCAGTCGCAGATCGTTATGGAATCTACCTATCGCCAGCCGATAAAGTTGACACGTACAGAAACGAATTTAGAGTATTGAAAACGCAGCGTTGTGCCGACAATTTTTTTAATGAATGAGCAAATAGTACCATCATGTTTGTTGATAGACAAATCTAAAAATATATAGTAATTTGTATCTATAATAAAAATACATTTATCGAATACATTTAAAATACATTTTAGTTAATCTACTATTCTATCTAAATAATCGAATGTTTTAATATGAAAAAATTTTTTAAATACATACAAAATTACACGATGACGAAAATAATCATTTAATTATTAGACTACAATAAAATATTTTAAAATTTATCACTTATATATTATTTAAATTTTCTACTGACATTATTCCTTTCGTAATTTTATAAAATAGCTTCAGTAAAATCGATTTTTTCATAAAAAGCCTGCCTAAATCTATCATTTATCAAAACAAAAGGCAAAGATTCGATAAAAGTTCGGAAAAATGACGAAAATCTATCTCGGTTTTCGCGCCGTTCATGCGCCGATGGTGTCGATCAATATATCGTGCGGGTAGACACAAACGCGCGCATGCACGGTCGCGGTTCGATAGCGACGAACCCGTTTCTATCCTGCTGCGGATCCTGGAATTCTGCTTCTGCAAGGGAAGAGTGATACTATTCTTGCACGTCGGTGAAAAAAACGAAGAATCTGTCACGATGTCGAGCAGCAAATGCGTGAAGCAGCCGCGTAAGGCGTACACCAAGGAACAGCATGAAATGACGCACTCCGAGAAGCTAAGGCTGATTGATGATGAACTGAATTCCTTTTACAAGTAACACGTCATTTTTGTAAAACATGCGTGAAATTATTATTTCTCAAGTTGTATTAGATGTTTGTTTTACACTTTCGTCAATCGCATTCTTATCACCTAACTAAAAAAGAAATAACAAAAAATTAGTAATGATAATTCCAAAATTGTAAAAGCAAATAGACAATTTTCTAAATCATTTTTGTAAAAAAAAAAAATAGATTTATGGAGAAAAATTATTTTTGTAGTTACACACGATAGAGATTTTTTTTCTTCATTATTAGGACTTTTATTGTATCCAAAATTTTTTTCACAGGTACTGTCAACAGGCAGGCTTCACTGAGGAGGAAATGGACATTATATGCCAGCCACTCGTAGCGGCGATGCGTCGCTCATGGTTGCAACTTGTCTTTCGTGGCACTTTGGTGTTGATAGTATTGGGTACACTGGCATGTCTTGCAGCTCAGTTAGACTTCGTTGGTACTCATTTCACCGCCCTCAGCCGTCTGCTGCTGATAAAAGTTTTGCCGATCTGGAACTGGCAGCCGCTCTATTATGAAAATTGCATGATCAACAACCCCTTTTACAACGATTACACCATCACGGAAGAGGATTGCGTGGTACGCTTCGTATTTTCAGAATAAGAAAAATCAATCTTTGCACTTAGGAAAGAGATTTTGCTGCGATTTTTGGGATGTAATATTGTAAGAGGAGATATCAGAGATTTACGCTTAAATAATTGACAAAGAACTTTCTTGCAGACTTGCGAGGCTTTGGAGACGATTGATCGTTTATCAGACGTTCGGTATCGTAATCTAGTTGACAATTATCTAAATCGCGACGCACCAGCTATTATCACCGACGCAATGGACTCATGGGCAGTCATGAATACCGATTACTTCTGGTTTGATAATATCACCCATGTGAGTAACAGATGAATTTTGCTGCCTTATTATTATAAATGCTTAACTTCTTCAAGAATCAAATTGAAGGAAAAAATGTAGATAACTTTCACTTATCGAAAGTTGAATTGTCGAAGACAAAATTATCATAGCGCAAAGAATCAGTGTGATATTTTCAAAGACGATTCCATGTGAAGAAACATTATTTTTCGACGCAAACAGCTCTACTTGGAGAACGAGCGACTGATGGAGACGGTACCCTGCGCCCTGACCTCGAATTTGCGTACTGGTTCGTCCGATCTTGCGGCGTTTCTTCGACGCGTGCACGCCCCCGAAGTGGCCAAGTGGTTTGTCCATTGGCAGAACTGTGACATCAACGCTGTGAAGGTACTCAGAAAGTACTATCAACGTCCGTACTTCCTCTCCAGCACGGTCTCACCGGCGCATTTCAACTGGGTGCTCA
Organism: Cyphomyrmex costatus; assembly: GCF_001594065.2. Lineage (NCBI taxonomy): Eukaryota > Metazoa > Arthropoda > Insecta > Hymenoptera > Formicidae > Cyphomyrmex > Cyphomyrmex costatus. The sequence continues at coordinate 291,146 of NW_017275488.1, read as the reverse complement.
TGTCTTCGGACTACAACAGTCCGAGCTACAAGAAGGTCGAGCTTGACTCTGGTCTAATCGCTCTCGCTCAGCTCCGTGGCGCGACTCAGCTGCGTCTCACTCCTATAAATCCCTGCAACAGTTCGTGCCCTGAGCTGATCGCCGATCTGCATCAGGGCGAGATGCGTAAGTGCCGCGACTGAAATTGGACTGAAGTACGGAGCACCTTTAACAGCTCGCGATAAACCGGAGTGGCTGGCGTGAAAAGGCCACACAAAACTTCTAGTGAGTTGTATAATTGTTGAATTATTTATATATATTGTATAATAATATAATTACAAAATTTGTCTATTAATTTTACGTGCTGATTATAAGGTGTTCTATACTTCTGGCAAAATTATATTAGGTCTATAAATTAGTTCGGTCGGTTGTTGTGTTCAAAAATATGCATTTATTTCAAAACAGAATGAATGAACAGATTAATTATAGTATTGTCCATCGCTGGCTACTACTTTTTCCCATCTCTCGCAGGCAATTTTCGAATTCTATCTCGAAAAAATGACTCGTCTTTGGAGGGGATCATCTTTTGGAAAACGGACCGAACTAATTTCTACTCCCAATAATAACGGCGAATGAACGGAGGATTGGGCTGTAATGAATTAAGTTTCTCAATGAAAAAACTCGCTTATTATATTAATTATTATCCATTTATCGGATAATTAATCTCGCAAAACGAAGATCAGCATATATATATATATATATATATTCCCCAATCTTAATCTATAAATTTAAAACTTTAGTATTGTCTGAATATACTGTCTACTATTGCTGCGAAGAGTCGATATTTTTGAATTACTTGTATAATTTCATCTGTGATGCATGCTGTACAACTCTTCCTCGTTTTGATAGAAATTCAATTTGAACTACACTACCAAATATTTTTAATTTTACATACCTCTTAAGAATCGAAAATATTTATTTATTGAAAACTTATCTAAAGTCGGATGAGATAAAATTAGCGACGATCTTGTGAGTGCTATTAAGGTTTTACGATCTCAGATATCAAACTCACGCGTATTTTTGCGATAACAGTATCATGTTGCGACGATATTTTCTCGTAGATTAATTATTCATAATATTGCTGCAGTCGTTTTCACGAACGTGATGTGGACGCTCGAGTACGCACCGATGCGTGGCCTAGACAACATCGCCATACTCACGGAGACCGTTTGGGAGGAAGACACGTAGATTATGTCCGTATCCTGAGGAGATGATTATCGTCACGTAATAAATAATATACTTTTAGTTCCACAATACTCTTCGACGTGACAGCTATATATCAATTTGATATATATTGTATACTTATGCCCCGTTATATGACATACTAAATAAAGATTGAGCATTCTGGTTTCCGGCTGAATTATTTACTCTTCCGTTCATACTTAGAATTTGCAGTGATATCTATAAAACGGGAAAAAAAATAAAAACTTAAAAGACGAACCAATTAACGATGCAATAAAAATCGGTGCGGTAGTCCATAACGAGGTATACCAGAAGTAACAACAAACAAGATTCGTTTTTTATTAATTAATCGTTTATAATAACATTGTGTGTGTGTGTGTGTGTGTGTTTTAGTTGGGCTCTTATATCTTCTGTTTTCTCTTCATATATGTACATGTGTGTGTATTTTTATATATATACATATATATTATATATATATATATATACACATACACATACATATAGAGCAACTTTTTTCTTCTGTTGCTCTTACTTCACCTCGATTTAACAAGGAGTAAGATCGTCACGCACCGATTCATAGAAAAAACAAAGCGTAAGATTACTGAATGACAACGTAGCTGACGTTTCTCTCTCTTAGAATACTTAAGAGACGACGCGATATATTTTCTTTTTCATTTTTTTTTTTCATTTATATTGAAACATATTATATAGTCGATTTGCGCTACCTCCTGCTCCCGCTTCATGCGTCCTTAATGTCGACACGAGAGAAAGAATGACAATAATTGGCGACTAATTAATATTGTCCGGATAGCTTCGTAGCCTTCTCCTTAAACCGTCCCTCTGTCAGTCACTTTGATTCGTTATAGCGCTCTCTCCCTCCGTCAATGAAGCTTTCCTAGCGAACGAAAGTCCGCGCGTTCCCAGAACGATTGCCGTCGATCACACCGATATCCGTTTAAAATCGTATCAAGCATTGTAACTTTTCCCAATTTCGATCTCAACAAACTCCTAAAATAAATGATATTCAAAGTAGTCAAACATAATCGCTAAATTTATCGCGTTTGTCTTTCACAAGTACAATTTTTCAGCGCTCGTAGTGCTCGAGTACGAAGAATGGAGCGAATCAATGATGAAACGTTTTACTTCCGGAGAATCATATTCTTAGATAGTAAGACTTTCAAACGGACACTCGTATATCGACGCTTGTCGACCTGGGATATGTGTGTGTCTCTTGTGTACGTGTAAATGCGCGGAGGGCGGGCGTTATATTTATTCTATTCGACACCTATATAGTAGGTGAAATCAACCCAGTGCCTTATGTCTAAAGGTATCTACGAAGACCGAAAGAAACGTCCGGAAAATTGTGAAGGATTGCTAGGCGCACCTGCGTTCCTTTCAGCATTCGAGAACTCGTTCGCACGCTCGCTCACTCGCTCGTTCGTTCGCCAGTCGATTTCAGTCCTCGACGCCGATCGCTGCGATATCAAAAGAGCTACACGGATCGTCCCATTCAGAGGCTAAAAGTTGGTAACAATGAGAATGTACAATGAGATATACAGAGGTATGATAAACGATCCTAAGAAGTATTCAGTAGCGACTGATACCGCTAAGTTAAGGCCGACGATCCGTCATCACAATCGCGCAGAAGAAAAATATTAACATTCACCTTCGATAAAACTTACAACAAGAAGACTGTCGGATAATATGGAAATATTACAGACAATATAATTTACATTCGATAGAACATTGTAAGATGCATGACTAGCTATGAGATTAAGACTGACCATTTAAAATCACACATTGGACGCGGATCAAATATTCAGACTTTTAGCTATATACGAATATCACGGCTTTTTTTTTTTTTTTTCAAGAAGATGATGTAGTTGATAGAGGATGATCCTATGACTATGTGATATTCTTAACGCGATGACGGATCAGGAGCCTTCAGGAGCGAAACCATCGCGTATAATCCTCGCGCTCGATCGTCTCGTCGCGTCTCGCTTTTATTGTTCTCGTTAAACGATCTTTGGCGCTTGTGGTCTGGACCGCGCGAAGAGGATGAGCGTCGCGAAGATGACTGATCGTTCAAACGCGAGATACAGAATGAGTCCGTTCGCGTGAAAGTCATATAGGTGCGTTTTTAGGGTGATCATATCTAAAAGTCTAACGATGATAAGTAAAAATGCTTACTCCTTTCTCTTTCATTTTCTCTTTCTCTCTTCGACTTTGTACCGTAAGTAAAAGCACTAATGTGTGCGCACCGCATCGACGATTAGTTTCTCTACTTTTCTCTCTTCTCTTCAACAATATTTTCTTTTCTTCTTCGAAGACCCGCTTCCTGCCGGAACCTGCTCGACATCTCGCGTCGGTGCTCCCATAATTCTCTTTCATTTTTCCTCTTATTTTCTCTCTCTTTATATACGCCTATAATAATCAATTTTAAGTCCGTAACAAATATGTATACTTTCTCGCTCGCGCGAAAGAGAACTATACACGGCTATATTATAGAGATACGTGGGTTAACGCAGAAAACAATCGAAGAAAGACAAATAACGACCGCGATATATGTGAGAGATTACACACACTCGACACTCGCTATTAGCGTCTTGGTACTCGTTATAATCACCCGCGGCATCGGAAACTTCGATATCAGTCTTTTATCTTCACATCGCCTGAATCAAGATTACTAGTTAGATATGAGTTCGGTGTTGTCGTAAAATACAGTGCGAAAATTATCAATCGTGAGGTGGAGGGGGCGGGAGGAACAATAAACAAAAAGCCGCAGAAGCGAAAGAGAACACGTGCTCTAATAATGATAAATAACATCGATATCACTTTCCACTTTGTTATTACTCGAATTGTCCAGTTATACAGTTCCATAAACGAGCATTGATATTCTTTCTCTTTCGCTTCAAAATACGCGTTTATGTATAATATCTCTAACTAAAAGATATAACGTAATAAAAATAACTGTGCAAACGAAACATCCGCCATTGTAAATCATTATTATGGTGCATTGACATCTTCGCGAATTTATCCACGCGAATAGTCGCAGAGAAAGCGACGGATTCTCTCACGTCTCTCGCACGATCGTCCTATATTACACGATCGGATCTGATCGATCGATTATCGGATCCGTCAAATGCGCACGTTCAAAGCTGAGTGTATCGTTCTATTATCCACGCAACAATAAAATAAAAAATAAAAGCATGAAATGCTTCAACATTCGAGTACCGTTGTTCTGTCTACTTTTGATTTAGACAGACTCACTCCATGTAGTGTAATATCATTCATGCGCTAGCTTATGCAACGGCAAGGGAGATACATAGGGAGATACATCCATTTCTCGCAATTAATTTCCTATATACGTATCTTAATATTTACAGCGTTTGCAATCTTATTATCATTTAAATAATAATTTATCAATAATCTTTCCAGTTTTGATGATTTGCGCATAGAAACCTTTGATTTATAACAAATCATCACGACATTATCTACCGCGTTCTGATTACATGATGGAAAAATGAGCTGTACAGTTATTTTGTTTGGATAGTGAATTCCAACTTTTCTTTAATGATAGAGATTTTATTTTGGTCCATAATGACGTATACATGATGCTCCTATTAATGTCGGCTCATTAATATCGTTCCATTTATTTATCAGAAAGTCAATGTTATTTTTTTATTACTTTTCTGAACATCGTAATATTAACCCTTTCTTTCCCTTCTCTATTCTAAATTCTAACAATATGTAATCGTAACATTATTACGTGATATTGTCCCCCCAAAAAATTATTACAGCTGCAATGCCCTGATAGGAATGAAAGGATTGAATCGTGATCTCGAGTTTCCTAGAAATTGCTTCATATCTTAAGGGAAATGAATTATCTCCCTACGCAGTGCTCCCTTCTTTTCAAAATCTTGAGTTTGTCTCGCTGTATATGTATATTCACCGTCACCGAAAAACATACGAAAAGCGAGTACACACACAGGACAAGCGCAAGTAATAACAATTAAGTACAAGATTGCGTCAATGACGTGACATTGATAGCAGTGATAATGATTGATGGTATAATAATGATGATGACGATGGAAATGAATCCATAAAATTACTATATAACTGCCTATGTAACTACCAAATAACTGTCATATTACGTATTTACATAGCAGTTACATGGCAATTACATGGCTGGGAAAATGAGGATGATGATAATGATGCTGTTGAATGATTCGATAATGGATCCGGAAAAGATTTGTCGCTCTTCCTCCGCCATATTTTTTTGCTAAAGATATTTTGGCGAAAGAAAACAATCGAAGGTAAAGATACTTTGTACAAAATACGAAGTAGCGATGTAACAATACTTTGCAATAGTTAAATATAATATATGTATATATATATATATGTATATCTGTATATGCATATGTATATATGTATATCCAGTTACCATTTAATACGCTATGATCACCCGTTCCATCTGAATTCCCTCTCTCTCTCTCTCTCTCTCTCTCTCTCTCTCTCTCTCTCTCTCTCTCTCTCTCACACACACAGTTATGATATATAGTTATCGTTTGATACGCCGCCGATTCGCCCGCCCCGATCGAAGGATCGTAGCGTTTCGTGTTTGCGTTTCATTGGTATCTGACGTTGCTTCGCATTCCGTTTTGTCTCCAATTTTTGTGCGCCATTCAAATCCGACGATAAATGATCACATTGCGTTCATCCTCGGGTATCATCTTGGATTCGTTAGATTTCCGATCCGAACAGGCGATCCTGATTCCGAGATTCATCCGAGCGACCGAAACCGTGAAGCTTGAGAATCTCTCTTTTCCTTTCTATATCTTTCTTTCGCGGCCCGAACGCGACGATTCTATCCGCGCGTAAGTCCATTCAGGAATGCTGGAATAAAAAGCGAAGGACATGGGATAATGTAAGGAAATACGCGAAGAGGGGAGGGTCCAGTCTCATACACGGGAACAAGAGAAAATTGTCAAGACGAGAGATCGTCATCATTTATTCGTATATGCGCCGCTACGGCTCTCGATATAGCGCGCTCGATTTTCACGAGAAAAAGAAAAAATAGCTAGAAGAATTATCGATTAAAGATATGATTATTGGTTGCTGGGTGAGACGGTTCTCCCAAGGCACACCCACATTGTTGTCGCGTCCTCACTCCTATACGGCGATATGATTATCCCTTTGCAGGTCGGCCTCTACTTCTCTTTTTCGTCTGTAATGAAAGATTCAACTTTGACTTGTCTAGCTTTACTTCGCCAGTGACTCGTTTTGTATATACGGAATTTACATTAATGCGGAATGCTTCTCTCTCTCTCTCTCTCTCTCTCTCTCTCTCTCTCTCTCTCTCTCACACGCACACACATACATACACTTGATGCAATCTGCAACGAAGGTTTCTTTTTTTACTCTGAGAACCGAACGGCGCTTTGAATAAAACAAAGAGGACAAAGAGAGATTGGAAGAAACAAGTCGCGCAAATACGCGATTTACATGATTTGGTCGTCGCTTGTCATATTTTGCAGATAGCATTCCATGATATTGACTATCTCGTGTATGTAGGAGATTCCGCGACGGACGAGCAAGTATCTCTTCAATGGACCGTGCAGCACCGATCGAGGATCCTACCAGCGCGTGAAGAAGAATTAGGAAGTATTGTAGTAAGATTTCAGAAAAAGAGAATTAAGACAAAATTCGATGAATCTTGTATGTATCTCTTGTCTCTTCTCGATCGGTAAAATCGTCAGTTGAGTCTCGGCGTGGAGCATCTTTATCTTATATTTTAAGCTATCCACATCGTTTTTTCTCCCTGATGCCTCTATCGCAAGGCTCGTTCTTGATTTATATTTGTCCATCGACAATTTCTTTTTATTTTGCAGTAGTTAATGATTAATAGTAGCGAATAACAACAATAACAGCAACAGCAGCAGCAGCAGCAATGGCGCACTTTTTCTTACCTTTGTCCCTTTTGTCTTCAGTAACAACGTTCGACATCGCTTCCTTTTGTTATACATTCTCCGCTGTCAAACGACGTTCATCGTAATACTGATTTATACGTGATTGACGAGATTGACTTGCGCGTATGCGAGCGCGAGGAGAATGAAACGATCGTGACGGTGCGTCGTTATTATTATCATCATTATCGTCATCACCATCACATCGTCAACAATCGCTCCTTCTCACTTGCCCAATCCGAACTTCATGAAAATTAGCTCTTTCCCTTTGGACAGTATATCGCCGCCAGCACTTGCACCCGCCATTTCGGTGAATTTCTGCATCAGGTTCGGCCCGGTGCTCTGTTGCTGCGGCTGCTGCTGTTGCTGCGTTGGATTAGGCTGTGTCTTGGACTGCGCTGTCGGTAGCACTGCCGGTATCCCTCTAATAGGTTTGCTAGCACTCTGAGGGCCGCCCATTTGCATCCCGAGACCGCCCGGTTGATTTTGTTGTGAGAATGGTTGGCCTAATTGCTGCTGTGGTTGGCCCATTTGTGGTTGTTGGAACTGTTGCGTTGATTGTTGTGAATATCCTTGATTCTGCTGTTGCTGTTGATATGGCTGATTCGGTTGTTGCTGGTACGGCTGATTCATTTGCTGCTGGCCTTGATAGTCTTGCTGTTGGAGGTGCTGGCCCTGCATACCCGGCATGTTACTACCAGCGATCCGATTGACCACGCCGCCCCTCCCCTTCCCCTAAAAACAAAGAAATATGATTAATTCCAGCTTTTCTTTCTCGCTCGATAATGTCTCGCTTTCTTATTTTATTAATATCCAATCGCTAATAAACGAAGAAATCGTATCTATTTTTTCGCCTAACTCTATCACGCGCGTTCTATCGTTACTTTCGCTAGTGTCACGTCTGCGAGGCTATTCGCTTCTATCATTCCGAAGATTCTACGATTCGCTAACGCAAATAAATTGTCGGCAATTCGAAAGATATATGTGATGAATTCTGTTTTATGTAATGGTAAAAAATAATTAGCAAGAGAAGAAATATTGTGAGTATATGTTTCACGATAAGAGAGAGAAGGTAACATATAAGAATGGACGAATTTTGTGTTGCTTCCGATTCGCCCGTTTGTAAAATATGTGGTGTTAGTGCAGGACATTCATGTCACGATGATTTATCCAAGTGTAAAATAAGTTTTTTTTTCTTCTTTTTGCGATGATCTTTATTAAAATGACAAAAGATCAAATAAGAAGTTGCTATAGCATGCTGCACAATTTAAAGCGTTTTACATGGCATACATTGATACGATATACACACACACACCACACACACACACACACATACACACACACACAGCTTACGTGCTACCTTCGATACGCGAGTTTCACAATAAAGTGTGACTCATACTTGCAAAAAGAAGAACATACAACTAATACTAAGTAAAATACAAAAATACTGACTCAAACAGCCATCTTATTTTTCTAATTAAACATGACTTTGCTCATTCTTTTCATTGTCAATCCACATTGCATTAGAAAAATTAGTATTCCAAAAAATTCGTTTTATAAATAATTAAAATATTTTTTATGTATCTATACTTTGCAACATCATTTGCATTCATGCAAAAGAATCAAAATTTAATGAATTAATAATTATTTCTAGTAAAGATAGAATCGCGAGTTAGAGCTGACAACAAAGCATAGAGAGCAACATGTAATTTAAAAAATGCATAAAAACGATAAAGATACTAGACCATAAATTTCTTTGTAAAATTCCAGACTGTATAACTTAATCTGATATCTACATATTTTATCTATATGCAGAAAGTAAATCAAATGAAGAAATTTGAATAATCTCTGCGGTCAATTGATCCTAACAAAAATTCTAATGAAGTACAAACCAAATATTTTTAATAATATTCATTCGCTTTAAATAAGGAAATATTCATTCGCTCCAAAATTTCGCAGCCATGTAGTAATAAAAAATTTAAATTTTCCTCCCTTCATTTCTCATCGAAAGGAAATTAACAACTTATGGTCGTGGAACAACGACTTATCAATCACGGACAATCGTTGATCGTGGCAGTCTTGATGTACCTAAATAAAGAACAAGCGCACAAAAAGTGTAGATAAAAAGCACACACGTTCGACAAAAAAAGCACATAAGAAAGAGAGAAAGAAAGAGAAAGAGAAAGAAAAAGCGCACGAAGAAATTCTCGGAAGAGGAGCGGGCTCACCTGTTGCTGAAGGTGGGGCAGTACGGGACCTTGCTGATGGGCACCCATGACACCGCCGCTGGGTGGCAAGTGACTGGGCCCATGCTGATTGGACGTGGTTACGGTCGTGTAGCTGTGGTGATTCGCTTGTTGATAGGCTAGATGCGGTGGATTGTTTTGATGTTGTAGTTGATGTTGTTGGTTGTTCATTAGTGATGGTGGTGGTTGTTGTTGTAGTTGTCTAGAGTCTAAGTGACAGACAGGGACAGACACAGGCACAATGCAGGCATCTAGCAACAGAGAAGAGAACAGGACCGTGTTGTCATTTATGGCGCATTTATCTTTTACTTTTTTCCCTTTTTTCTTTTTCTTCGAGTCGATCGAGCATGTCAGGGTATATATTATCGAGATTTGGAAGAGTCGCGAGCAACGAAATAGATGAAAGTAATAATTATTTAAACGATCGCGCAAACAGTTCCGAAATTATACTTGAAGAGATCTTATATAAATCACGCGAGTTCAGAGGACACGACGTCGCTATTCGTTCGGTATTCTTGGATATAAAACTCGCGACCGTTTACCGTTGGTTTGTATCGTTCGATCAATGAAAGATCAACGTAATCGTAAATGGCCAGCATGACAACACGACACGAACGACAATCATGTGACACGACGACCATCGATCAGTTCAGGCACACAGAAACAGATCATGTCGGTATAAAGTAAACTGTTATATATCACAGCGGCATGATCGTGTGTATATAATCAGTCAGATAAATATATATATATAGTGTAAATATATAATATATACGTATGTATATAATATAGACAGAAAGAATAGGACAGATACGTAGAGTAATAGTAATAGAGGCAGATAGTGCCCGGAGAGAAAAAAAAAAATATATATATATAAATATACGTACATATATAATCATATATACGTATATAAACATATATATATATGTTAGGTATATACTTATATAATAGAAGACATTGAAAGCAGCTTGGTGTTTTATTGCATATATATATAATCTATCGTCGTGTGTATGACAGCACGTGTTTTCACGGACGTTTACCAAATTCTTTTTATATACATGTGACGCGAAAAACTCTATCGGTGTAATACTTGTAACGTTGACGATCGTGGTAACAGTTAACATGACGTTGTTAAATGCCTACGAGAGCGTGATATCGATGTACATTAATTGCTGGAAGGACCGGTGTTGACCGGTAGTGGTGCGTGTGAAGCGACACAACGAGTCGTCCTCTCGCGTCGAGAGGCACGTGTAGGGCGTGTCGGACACACGCGGTTTGCACACCTTGCTCCAAAAGAATTTCAATCTATTTATACGCCGCATGCTCATTCGGCTCGAATTGTATATCGATTCGAATTCGCCAAATTGCGCAATGCTAATGATACGTCAGTGTGGCCCTTCTGCCTGTCGTCTGGCACACATCTGGTTTCGTGTCTTGTGTTGCTTGACGCTTGCATTTTCGTTTTTGCACACACCGACGCGATCGTCATCGATTTTGCATTTTCATGAGGAATAACACGCGTACATACGCATTCCGATCGCTCAATCACCCGAGACAACAAAATGATGCGTCGCGTCGGTGTAAAAACGTCAACAACCCCTCGAGCCAGTTCCAACATCTGCGAAGAGGTCGAATTTTACACGACACATGGCAATCTCTAACTTACAGCGGAAATAAATTATTTCTGGCTTTTAACAATTTGGCAGTTTACGCGTCTTGCATTGCGCTGCGGATGCTGTGTTTTTACATCAAAACATTCACGGTGATTGGGTATACGTCAAAACAATATCAATATACACACATGGAGAAAAAAAATTTTGCTGACGAAGCAAAATCATTATTGCTACTACATATATGATGCAAAAATACTTTTATTTAAAAAAACCGTTATCTCGCTTTGATAATTAATTAACACATTAGTAAAATGTATTCCCTTGATAAAATGATGGGAAGATTTTATCGAGTTTATTTGGGGGCACACGAATGTGCTGCAATAAAAGATACAAGTTAATGCAACAAATAAAATTAATATCTTTAAAATGAATTTTTTCACTGTCTATAATAAAACTGGATTGCTATAATAGTATATATAAAATACACTGGAATGACAAACTTTTTTCTCCATGCAGAACACACAGTTAATTCCGATGTCGTTTTGGCTTGAGGAGCTATTCATGCCCGATAATCGGTACTATAAGGAGGTTTTGATGAATATGAAACATGATATCTGATATTGTGTGTTTACCTTTGCCACGTCGATGACTAGTTGGAGGTGGTTCGCGAGGAGGTGGCGGTGGTCCCCTCGCGCCCGGTCCTTGGCTCTGGCCGCCGGGTCGCCTGCTACCCTGCGGCGGTTGCCCCTGATTCTGTCCGGGTGCCTCGGTGAGAAAATTACTCGGTACTAAACCGCGCACACCGTTCAACTCGCCCATGTAAAATCCATCATCATCCATATCACCATAGACGTATATCTCGTTTCCGGTTTGGAACGTTAACTCAACTTGCTGCAAAATTAAGGTAATTAATAATAATGAAAGCATATAAATTATTATATACGTCATTATGTAAATACGTGGTGATCGGTCAATTAAGTATAGTTAACGGATCCTTGCTCTAAATAAAACAAACCTAATTTAAGTTACCTAAATAAAACAAAAATCTTACAACATCAACATTAGGTGATAATTCATGAGGATCATAATCGTAGAGGGCTATCATCTTTTTCATAGGCATGTTTGCATAAATGTCTCCCCATCTCTCACTCTGTGTAGGTCCTCGCCTACCAGGCTGTCCTTGACCTGGTGGATCTTTAAGCTCCTCTACCATATTATAAGGAACATATCCTCGTCTACCGCGACACTCGCCCCAATAAAATCCATCAGCATCTTTTTCGCCGTATACCTATGGAATATATGACTTTTCTATCATGTAATGCAATGGTTTCCATTTATAGAATTTACGGATATAAATATGAACAAGGTGTGAAATTAAATATATCATCTAAAATTTTATAATAAATATAATATCTTTTTACGGAGAACATTTTTTTAAATTTAAGTTTAATTAAAATAGTTTCAATAACCATAAATATTAAATAAGAATGATGTAAGATAAAATACAGATTGAGAACCTTAATGGTATCGCCTTCGGAAAATGGTAATTCCTCCTCGCACGCATCTGGATTCGGTGACATGGTCGTAGGATCGTAGTCGAATAATGCCACAAACCAACGTTGTCTCTTATTCATTTGTTGAGTTACATTGGATGGATGACTTGTTCCACCTTGAGCCTGTGGTACTCGTCCGCCGCGATACATCGGTCCTCTTCCCCTTTGAGCAATATATGATCCTGAACAATATTTAAACAAGTGAACATAATAACATACGACACATGGATTCATTTTGTACACTTAAAATTGATAGACAATTATACAGCATGATTATTTTACACCAAACACTGCAGCGAGAGAAGAGAGTCCGAAAGAAGAGAAGAATGCCACACATATATCATTCAGATTTATCTTCAGAGTTGTAACGTAAACAGCAATTTTCAGAAATAATTAATTAGAAGGAAAACGAAATTTTGGAAAGTGATACAAAGAATGCAAAGAATTCCATCACAGCAACACAGTGACCCGATTATATCTACCCGTTTGGTCAAAATAAGGATCTTGTGGTCTACTGCTGGGACCACCCATGCTAGGAGATCTATGTGCTCCAGGCGGGCCCTGTGGATCCATTTGTGGGCCATATCGATGATGCGGACCGTGATGCTGTGGTGGCATTCCCCGCGATCTTCGCGTGGGATCGTCCTCCTCGCTAAAATTTGCTTCGCTTGCAGAATCTTTTGTAATTTCCGGAATTCCTATACGAGATAATTAAAAAACGCGATTAAGTAAAAGTATAAATCACATCACGCAGGAGAGCTTTGGTTGTACAAAAGTTGATTTTAATTCATATTAAACCCAGATTCTTTTGCTTCTTTATATTTCAAAATATTTACCCATTTGAGGAATGCTCTGTCCGGGATAAATCTCTTTGTCCGAAAGATTCTCGTCCGTCTCGATGATAACCTGACCGTGGGCGTCTACCCTGTTGCTCACGTGTCGTCGCATATGCGAGGGCACCGGTGCGTTTGGGTATCGCTGAGCTACGCCACCGGGCATGCGATGGCGATTGGGATCATCCTGCGGAGGGCCCATAGTGGATTGTTGCGGTTGCCGCTGATCTACTATATGCGGCAGTCCACTATGGGGTGGCGGCATGTGAGCGCCGGGACCACCCCGAAGCACGCTACAGGGTATCGCTGTTGCGCAACTATCGCCCGACTGACTCTCCCTACTTTTAGTCCTGACGGTAATGTGCTTCGGATTGAGGCCCATGAGTTTGTGTATGTCGACGAGCGCGTGATCCCCGGTGGGGCTGTCAACGTCGGTGACCTTCTTACCATCGGCATACACCGCGTAACCGGTGACGGCCGAACCGTTTAGGGCAACAGGCTGCCAGGTCACTAGCAAAGTGCCGTCCTGCGGTCCAGCCTCCACCTAAAAATTGGATAGCAGTACGTATGAGTGTCGGGTAAATTTTTTTCTTAAAGAATCACATTGACAGAAAATCTAGCAACTCTAGTATCTAATTCTGGTCACTGCGAATTTTTATTTCATTTCTGAAAAACATCAAAATTTAATATTGCACTCTAAATTTTTATTATAACTATAGAAAATTTGTAAGATATAAGATTCAAAGATACAAGATAATTATATTTGTATTAACCTGGATATCGACCGGAGGATCTGGTAATCCTTTGGGCAACGTTTTAAAGTGGACGTGACAGGCCAGGTTGTTTGCTGCCTGAGCATTTTGGTCTTCAAAATGCGTCGCCCGCAGGTTCTTCGCCTTGACGGTCACCCTATATATCGTTGACGGGGCCAAGCCAGTGATAGTGTGTCTGTAGACGCCTGGCTTCACGGTTCTCACTTCCACGTTGTTCACACATACAACGTGCTGATGATTGCTGTTACTGGGTAGCCAGGATATCACAGCACTAGTTGCCGTGACGTTCGATGCTTTGACGGCAGTAGGGCCCAAGGCAATGTCCTTACCAATTACCATTGTGCAAGCAGCATCGCGCGACGTTCTTCTCGAGTGCGTGACCGAGCGCACGCTTATCCTGTGTGGCTGCATCACCGAAAGAACAATTACAAGACAATTAAAATGGGTTACATATAAACCAATGACATTTCATACAAATCAATCTTTCATTCTCAATCTTTCATGCCCTGAAATCTTAAAGTTGATGTATCTAAAAAATTTAAGACGATTAATTTTTTATAAAGAACTCTTTTATATTACATATATATATATAGAGAGAGAGAGAGAGAGAGAATTTTTTTCTATTACATTATAATAATTATTATGTAAATTAATTAATAACTTTAATTAAAATTTCAGTATTGTCCCTCATATTATATTTATAAATTCTTTTTGAGGAATCTAATAAATAAGGATTTTATTACGAACCCGTGTAGAATCGACTCCTTCCACTAAAGCCCTGGTCCTCTCTGTGGCCTTCACCGTGACTTTCAGCACGCCGTCCACATAGACGTGATAGGACTCGAGTTGATGCGTATTGTCGGGCGCCGTCCATCCGATCAGCACGCTCTTATTGAGCTGCCGCTCAAGCGTAAGATGCTGCGGCGCCGGAACTAGGTCCGAAAACATGTAGACTTCTTCAGGAGGAAAAGACAAAGACAAAGCCTAGCTGTAGCTAAGGATCTCTCACTATCATCTATCTCTCTAAGCCAGCCTAAATCCAGCCAACACTTAACAAAGTGCAAGGATTTTCAATTTTCTGTGTTTCCCATTTTATTTTGTAATTATTCACTCCGTAAAAGCCGATAAAGAATTTAGGCGTTTACTGTGTGACGTGTATATACCTCTTGTTCTGAATTATCAACGTGCAATAAATAGGGTAAGGGAAGAAACTGTAGGAACATATAGAGGATAATTTGATATTATTTTTTGGATACTCAACATTGAATTAAACATACAATTATTGCATACACATCAAGCAGAATTGATAAATTGTGGAGTAAGGTTTTTTCTAGAAAAAAAAAAAAAAATATTTCTAGTTACGCGTCATGAATTGTTTTGGAAACGTATACGGTTGAAAAAACGTTTCAAACACATCGCTAAAAGCGAATCCATTTTTGTTCAAGAATGATCCAAGTACCAAATATGCCTATATATTACTGGATTACTGGATTGCGAATATAAATTTGATAACATTACATTATCTAATTTAGCATGCGCCATGCAACATTTTGCAAAACGTCACAACAATAAATTGATAGAATATTAACCTGGTGGTTCCTGCTCATCCTCCTCCGCGATATTGTCGAGTTCCGCGTACGCGGATAGTTCTGCTTGACGATTCCGATTTCCTTCTTCTAACGCGGCTAATTCTAAATCAATATCTTGCAGATAACACTAAAATAAATCAAATTAGAATTATTATTATTATTCTCTTAATGTTCTCTAAATAAAGTTTTCGTAATGTTTATTATTAGTATCAATAATAGATAACATCAATCCTGTTTATCATATAGAAATGAAAGTAAAATGCAAATATAAATTCAACTCATTAAGTACCTCGCTAGCTTTCATATTGCTCACTTGAGGGATATTCGTCGAGACGGAATCGTCTACGTCCCTGAGGCCAAGAACGGCTTGATGGAATTCCAGCAAATCGTCTCCGACCAACTTTTGTACGAAGTTGGCCGGCACCAAACCGCGTCTACCATCAAGCGTTTCCGCGTCTAGGAAGCCATCATCGTCGGGCTGACCCCAGACCAAGAGATAATCGCCGCCCTGGACCGGTAGTTCCGCTTCCGGATTCGCGTTCGGCGAATGCTGAAACGGCTCGTAGCTAAAGCGAGCTATGTAAACATAACATCTGCCCTTGCCGGGTACATCCAACATATCCACTTGACCTTCGGATACTATGTCCTCAGTGTTGGTTAGTCGGTCCAGGGGATTCGTCAGTATACTCGTGGGAATTTTCGGCATTTGCCTAGGACCCAGAAAATGGTAGCCGGTCGCGGTACCGGGCGCGGTCGGCGAACTGGCGCGCAAGCTCTGCTGAATCTGTTGAATAATCGCCTGCTGCTGAAGCTGATTTGCCTGTGACTGGGCGGAGAGTTGCTGCATCGCATGTAAAGGATCGCCTATTGCTTGTAACAGGCCTCCCGAACTAGTACCTGCAGAGATACGCGTTTATGAGCAGAATTGCCAACTAACATTAAAATTTATCATATCTACACAAATGTTTTATATTGAAGAGTAAAATATTTAATTTAATAATGTTTTATGATTTATTTTTCTAAAATAAAAAAAAATAAAAGTTAAATCGGTTTTTAGTTTATTAAAAGTATTACACTGGAGAGACTAAATTTTATAATAACGTGTATTAATGTGATTCTGACCTGAGCTTACGCCCGATGTCCCGAAAGCGTTGGTCCCGACAGTAGTGGAGTATGTCGATCCACTGGTAGCGAAAGTGCTCTGACCGGTGGAGAAAGGAAGAACGGACTGAGGTACGCTTGTGAGTCCCCCAAGGGTGGAATGAAAGGACGTGGTGGAATACAGCGGCAGCGATGACAACGTTGTCTGCGTAATGTTCGTCTGCGGCACAGTATAGTTATGATGCGGCAATTGGGTGTTATAGCTGGTCGCACCCGTGCTATACGTTCCATTTGTATGCGAGGCCATGGACAAACTAGGATATGTCGTTGCCTGCGCGAGATAAAAATTAATTGTTGTGAAATTTATAGTCGCCTTAATCTTTTTAACTTTTAATGTTAGATATCATAATAGAATTAAAATTAGATGACTCGTTATAAAAAATCTACAATGTTTGAATCAACATTAACTTATAAATATTAGGATCTATTCTAGAACAGGTATCTCATAAATTGAATACTAAAAATAGTGCTATTCGTTCTATCTATAGGCCTTCATTACTTCGTTTACATGCTTATAAGAAAGTAATCGTAATTGAATAATTGACGACACACCTGTTGACTCCCATTCAATTGATAATTCTGGGCGGTCTGGGCAGGCTGTGTATAGTGAGGTATCACGCTCTGGCTAGCCGATGTCAGGTACGTGGTCGAGGCCGGATGTTGCTGTTGTTGCTGCGGTTGTTGCTGTTGCTGAAGCGGTTGTTGATACGTTTGCGTATGCGGGTAGCTCTCCTGGTACTGATTGCTTGTAAAATGTGAGGTGTGCGTTTGCTGCTGTTTTTGTTGGGATGGTAGAACGCTTTGAGAATGAGAACTCGACATCTCGTGCTGCGACTGTTGCTGGTACTGTTGGATCTTCTGCTGGAAAGCGGGCTGCGACTGACTGCTGGAAAGTGACGGTGCCGGCGGTATTGGTTCACTGTAGTGATATGGTGGTCCATTCGGCGTCAGTGGAGGACAACCAGGCATCATCGGCGTTAATGGCATTGGTGAACCTGCATACTGTTCGAACAAGTTTTATAAATAATTAGCAAAAATATCAGAAAGAGAGGATAGATGAAAAAATTGCTTAAAAAATTATTTTTGTTGATTCATTTTCAACAAGAACAAACTGAGAAAAATTCAAAGTAGAATTTCTCTTAATTTTATAATAAAAATTAGGTAAAAAGATTATGTAGTATTGTACACACAATATTATGTAAGCGAATTACGCACGTGGCTCATCTGGGTAGGCATCCCGAGGTTGAGGGCGTGCGGATGTGGTGGATGCTGATGCTGACCGAGGTTGGGAAGATTTTCCGAGCTGGACCTAAGAATGCCCTGCGTGGCCGAGGGTTGTTGCGTGGTTATCGCGCCCCGCGTGTGGTCCAATTCGTGCAATATTCTGATGGTGCTGGAAATTATTTTTATTAATACAAAATACGTGCGATTCACTTATGTAAATCATACATATAAGTTAAAACAATTAACGCCTTTACAAACACTAGTATTTTGCACAAATTAATACAGTTACATTTAAATTGATAGAGTGTGCTTTCACAATCGATTGCTCTCGATTAAAAGGATCCATCTTGTCAATTCACATACCCTTTATCTTGCTCAATCTTGGCCATGAGTCTATCAATCTCAGATCCGGCCGGCGGCCAAGTGGATGTAGGGACGTTCGTGGACGTGACATGTCCCACGATCGGTCCCCTACTGCGCGCACGTCTTAAACTAGTCAATTCTAGCGATAGTTCCTCGTGCTTCACCATTTGCAATTCGGTCTTCTTTTCGAGCTCTCGGATCTTTGATTGTAACGCCTCAACCGATTCCGGGCCCTGATAGCGTCCTGCTATCTTTTCCCGTAGCTGGTTCTGTGCGTCCGCATGCTGCCTCTCCAGCTCCGCTCGCTGGGCTTCCGTCTCCCGCATTTGCTGAAAAAAAATTGATCATATAATTTGGGTCATAAATAAATTTATCAATATGCGATAGACGGACTATATCCTTTAGCATGTGATTGATGTTACGCAATAGTATATGTCGTTACGTAGACACGACAACGATTTGCTAAGGTTGTACCGATGTCTCTCGATTAATAATAGCTATTCACAGATGATTTACCGTTTTAAATCACGCAGTGACGAGATAAATGTTTATATATTTTTATGAATGCTTACTAAAAAAAATAAAATTTACGATTGTAATTTTATATTACAATACATACTGAAATAGAAGTAATAACTACATTATATGGTGTAGAAAAACCATTAATGTATTTAAATGTAATACTTTAGAGTTTAATATATCTGAGAATTTTATAATAGACTTTAATATAATTTCATAGTTATCCAACGTTTCTTTTAGAGAGAGAATTATAACGGATAAAGAGAAATTGGTTCGATTTTTGTGGTTGCAAGGCTTCGCTTTTAATAACTCGGTGCGACGTGTAGTTGGATACGCGACAAGAATGTCACATTTGTAATGAAAGAGAACTTTTGTGTTCCGATGCCCGAAGGTGCGCTGATCTCGCTATATATAATAATCTAACTGTAGAGATCTTTTGTCAAAAAATGATATAAGAAAAAAGAGGACAATATATATATGTATACCAACGAGGATCACGCTTTCTTCGACATTTCCTCTTTAATACCTTTTTATAATTATTAGCTGGCAATTATGGCACGGCACCGATTGCTTTATAATCTGTAAAATTGCTTATCACTTCGCGAAATTAATTGCTCAATTATCTCGATTGCGGTAGCTTGAACTTCTGTCAGGTCAGTATTAATTTTCCGCGTACAGATTTCAGAGATCCGCTTTGAGGCATGATCGCATACAGGAGACATAAATTTCAGTCGTTAACAAAGTTTAAGCGGTTTGTATTTTATGCACGGCGACGCTGCGAATTAAAGTTCCCTCGAGAACTAGCAATCATTACCGGAACGCATTAATAAAAACTTTTATTTTTCATATTATGTATGCTTTATCAAGTACCGGCGAGAGCCACGCCGAGAGTGAAAGAGAGCTTTTCATGAGCTGCGGTTCATTGTCGATGGTTTACACGTAACTTTCACGTGCACACGTGTGTATGTGTGCGTATTGATTACATGCATATTACCTTTCTACGTAATCTGTTTAATTTCAAGGACTTTCAATTCACTACAAAGCGCACGCACGCGTTTTGCGAATTCATTAATGTCACCACGCGGACAATCTTTAATTTTTAGCAATTACAAAATAATATCCTGCTGCCTTATTAAAAATACTTTTCGCGTAGATTTAAAATAGTTTCTCTCACATAAAAAGTAATACGCAAAAATCTCACCTGAAAAAGTGAAAAAAAACTGTTCTTATAATTAAATATTTTCCATTATCTTAGAAATTGCGTTTAATAAAAAACTAAGTTATTATTAATAATGTATAATTAATAATAATAATATACATATTTTAAAATAAGTATAAAGAAAACGAATTAAATCCACATTGAAAAAGAAATAATGTATCAACAGCATTAAAATAATTGAAAATAATTTTGTTAATTTAATGACATCAAACAAATATGCCATGTTCTTGGTTTAATAAAATTTTATTTGTTTCATTAATATTATTGTTAAATTAACATTATTTTCAATTAACATATTGCTCCAACATCATTCTTTTTCAGTGCACAGATAATAAATTCTTAAAATAAAATTAAAAAGTGGATCGAAAGACATGTTTTGCAAAATTGTTTTTATATTTCAAATGCTCACCTCCAGGATGGATTCGAGAACTGCGTCCTGCATGATGGTTCTCGTGGAGGTGGTAGCCCCGACAGCGGATCCGGTACCGTGCAGCTGCGGAGCCTGAGGTGCCGTGGAAGCGCCACCTCCAACACCACAGCACTGCAACATCCCTGAAGTCTGAGACCCTCGCCAGTCTTTATCGCGGCCGGTCCCTATCGATCTAGCGTGTGTGTCTAGGAGCTATCTTAATTAATTGGGCGGCCTTTGCGCGGCCCGCCGAGCCGCGCCGCGCCGCGCACCGCACGACGAGATTCCACACACACCTAACAGTGCGACTCTATTGCAGTACAAAGTATAGAATTCTTATTTCTCCCGTCACGTGCGTACCCCGCCTCGGGAACGAGCCGGAACTTGTTCTCGTAGCTCTCTCAGGGAAACGGGGGGAGGACTTTGAGTTCTTTCGAAAGGGAACCAGCGTTCTTTCGCATTGGATCAGCTGATTCGTAGTTAGATATAGGGTCATCCTACGAGAAAATGCATGTATGCAAAATATTTTTAATTCGTTAAAAAGTGGCACTCTTGCCACAATTTAATTATATTTTCAAATTTAGGAAATGAGATGAATATTTAATGAGTGAAATTATTGACGTGTTAATTATAAATCTATACGAAATGTGAAAAATGTATGTCGTAGCCAAATATAGCGCGAATTAGATTGCATCGATTCTGGCCCTTCATTTGATAAAGCTCTCAAGCAACCTGATTTTCTTATCTATTTTATTTATGGCCTGTAAACTAGATATCTTTTTGATGCACTATAAGTTCTCTACAGTCTTTTCATTTAACTTGAAGCATTTAAAACAAAAAAAAAATTATTAATTTAAAGTCTCTGTTTATGAATTTAGAATAATAAGAAAACCTTTCTTCAGTTTGATCCTTTCTATGTCAAATAAAGGGGCAGCTTTACAATTTAACTATCGCGCATTAAAGGCTGTTCTGGCCACTAAAACTGCAGGAGTTTCTTGTTAAATGAGAAAGTCAATCGGCGCGATTATTCGGCAACAGGTATTGGTGCGAGGAATTCGATCGAGTTTGTAATCCGCCGGTAGAAATCCTCGCTTCGGTTTGCGACTTTATGGTCGACGATTGCTCGTTGCTGGCATCCACAATGAATCGACCGCGAATATGTACTTTAACATCGACGGCACAGTCAGGGAGTATTAACTACAGCGTGCGAGCATAGCGCTAGCGCGATATTTCGTGTTAACGCGTTGCGTGCGGCCAAGTGCTCGATTGTGGTTTTTGCGCGAAAAAATTGCCGCGATTGAGACTATATATGCACACACATACACACAACACATATACACATGCACAAGCCGCATTTGTCACAGAATCTTATAACGTGTACGTTACAACGAGTGACACGTGCCTTATCCCAAGCAAGCTTCAGTTAGCGATTTACGCGCATCGCGGAGTTTCACGCCCTCTCGTCCCGTTATCTCTGCGTTTATGCACCCAGATAAAAGTGCACGCGACTAACTTTCCCCACTTTCTTTCTTGCCTTCTATCTTCAATCACCAAAGATCAAACGTGGCTTTTTTTTTACTGTGATATTTAGTTCATCGGTCATCGATGCTTGACGTATAAATCCGGAAGCGAAAAGTACAAATTGGTCCTGCAAAAGAATGGAGGAAGAACTTTTTACTTAATTTCTCGTTAAAGTCTAGTTAGAGAAATGTATAATAGTTGGAGGAATGGAGAAATGTATCAGAATAGATATACTAAATCGATATAAAAAGAGTTAGTATGTGAGAAAAGTTAAATCATCTACAGGTCTAGACATTTTTTTATCAATAGCATTAAACGCGATAATTGACGTAAGAGTGTGCGTTGTAAAAATCACTCGCGTACACTGTATAATTGACAATGAAGTGCAAAAGAGAAAACATCTAGACACAGGCCTCTCATTTTCCTTTTCTTTCATCGCCTTCCTATTAACGCGATTTAATGGCAACTCTCTCGCGTACGCTTCCATCCTCTGATACTATTTAATTGCTGTGCATGCTCTCGCTCTTTGTTTCTCTTTCTCCCGACACTAACGAACACAGAGAAAGCGACGATCAGGAAATTATCCGCTTTTCTGCTACACAAGTTCATGAACGCGTTGACGAACAATCAGCGTTGCTGTTACAATGTAACATAAGAGGAACAAAATGCGATAAAACAAGCTACGATACGACTCGAAGAATCGATATATAGTATCTCGAAATAACCGAGTAGTAAAAACAGAACATTCTTGCGCGTGCAGAACTAAAAAAATATATAAAATTAAAAAAAAATGATCAGAATAAGTGCGTATATATATTATGCGAATGTTTGCGATTACGACTGAATGCACAATGCCGCGAGAAGAAATATCCGATCCCTTTATCCACGCATCTTTCGACCCCTCTATCCACGCATTGCGAGTTTAATATCAGACTCCTATATTAGTGCCGAATTATCGATTTTATTCTGCCACACGCGGTTCACCTCTCGCGGCTTAGGTAAATACATCTTATCGCTGTTACTTTGTAGCTACTTTGTTGTTCACAGTATGGAAGTCTTTTCGCTCGTCAACTTTTTGATTGTCGACATTGGAGCGATCGTTGAACATAAATCGATTGAGACTGATTGAACAATAAATAACTTGCTAACATCAAGTCTAAATAACGGAATTATATAAATATCATGAATAGAAAAAACATATTTAAAAAAAAAAGATTTTAGAGATTGAAAAGAGATTTTATAGCGAAACTTGTAAAAGAAATAATCTGTTATTAGTTATTCTTTATACCTATTACAATATCTAACATTCAAAAATTTATTCTTTACATTTGTAAGGCAATTCGTTTTACAAAAATGTAAAAAACTTTTACACAATTCTTTTGCAGAATAAATCATCAATTATATGACAATTCCAGATTATTTCGAATTAAAACGAGAATTTTTTTCGCGACGAGTTCTTGTTTAATACTTTTAATTGCTTAGTTCAATAACGAAAAGTATGTCGTTATGAAAAATCGATATCATAAAATTTCGTAGGTCTGATAACACGGAGAATGAAACTATAGAAATAGGTAAAGACAATATCGTTGCAACAAAATGTGTTACACCTGAAGATGTAAATGAAAAGAAATTTGCACTGTACGAGAGAAGACGATGAGCGAACGAAGAAGTACAAAGTAAGATAGCGAAGGTGACGGCAAGAAATCCTACCGTGTGCTCGCTGGTAACTATTCGATCCTAGATGCGAACAAGAAGTGCTACCAAGTACTACGTGAATGAGCAATATCGAGGAATACCTCGATGGCGGACGAGATAACGATTGATACACGGAGATAAACGGGTGGAAAAGGGTACTTTCGGCCGAAATCTGAACGTAAAGGAGTTTAAAGAAGTCTCATTTAATCGCCCTTCAAAGGAGAGGCAGGGAGAAACGGAGATAGAGAGAAAAGGAAAAAGATTCCGATAAAACACTGCACTTCCGGTCACTGAAAGCCAGCCCTCGGTGATGACTCGGAAGGCTGTCCATCTCTGAAACACACTTTGGCACTTTGACGTTCGACGTGCGACACCGAGTCAAGCCTCGTGCAACGAAATTGGACAGTCAAGACAACGTCAAGGGAAACGGCGATAGTGATGGGGTTGAAAGAAAGGCGCGCGATCAGACTGGGGAATAAGGAACATCAAACACGGAACGACCTTCTCGGCAGGGGCACGACATGAGTAGCCACGGCACTGCTTATTGATCTCACTAAAGGGCGAAAGGTACGTAGTGTACATGTGCACCCGGTGCGCACCGGACACCACTGCACGGCGAGCACGTAGTGCAACCACTATCGCGAGCAACGTTGGTGACGGCAGCGACGGTGGTGGTGGTGGTGGTGGTGGCGGCGACGGCGGTGGTGGCAGCGACACCACTGACACTCCACGATTATTATCCGCCATACTGGTCCGTCGTCCCGGTGCCGCCTGCCGCTGCTACCATCGTCGTCGCTGCCACCCTTATCCCCATCACTAACACTCTTCCACAACGAACTGTCACTGTAAACTTCGACACGTTGAGCTTGTGGATTGACTAGATTAGATAGATAAAAGATTCACTCCCGCGGGAATGTCTCGCGCGAGTTATACGTTTTGGCAGGTGCCGCCTGCGACACTCCGCATTTGTGACACTCACTCGCTCATTGCCTCCTTTCGGTGTCTCGAAAATGTCAGACCGGTGTCGATTAATCGGATTCACTCCCGTTCGCACTCTTCATGCACTCCTCTCTGTCACTCGTTATATTCTCTCGCTCTCACCCTCTCTCTCTCTCTCTCTCTCTCTCCCTTATGTTCACTCTCACCCTTGCACCTGATTCACACCAGCTTCCGCTCTACCTCCTCGTTGACGCGACACTTACGATGACCGAATCGAAGGGATTGTGGCAGGCCAGGGCTGCTGCTGCTGATGAGCGAACTCTCCTCGGTACCTGCCAAGCTTTTTCACTTGGCTATCATCCCGTACAACCCCCAAGATCTGCTCGGCCGTGGAAGGCAGGCAGGGCTGCTGGAGTCGGGGGTAGGGGGTGATGCTTGGTGGTCGCTCGCTGATGTCGGGGGAAGGGGGTAACGAGTGGGGGTACAACGGCCCGTGTGGGGTGGAGGTGTACTACCCCCCCTTATGGAATACAAGGAATGGTAAGCGAACGGGGGTGGCCTCGAGGAGAGGGCAGACGCGCACGCCAGGATGCGAGAAGCGTCGAAGGGGCGGTTGGAAAGGCGACGGGGGTGTTGGGAGGGCGAGGGCAGAGGCTCCCGTCACCGCTAGATATGGGTCACTTGGCGATCGATGCCGATATAGAGTCGCTGTATCGTCGGAGTCCGTTGCACGATCTTCCCTTACATCACTTCTCGCTCGCTTTCGTCGACCTGGGGGAATGGAAAGTGGTCACCCCTTCCTCTCGCCGCTGCGCTGGGACGCGCATCGTCGTCGGCTCGATCGCTCGCCGGCGTGTTTGCGCGCTCACGACATTATCATCGGCGACGGGGAGCGACCGGCCGCGATGATTCGCGCGCGATGTTAAAGGGGTTCGATCGACCGTGCCAAACATGGCGGCACCGCCACCCTGGTGGCCGATACCCTGGAAGTCTAGTGACTTGACGAAATGGTTCGCGTCGCGGCTACATGGGGGTGTAGCTTTCACAAAAGACCAATCAATACGCAAGAGGTGATCCTACGATATCTCTACTCTCTCTCCTTCTCATTGTCACTCCTTCTCTTCTTCTCTCTGTTTTTCTACTTCTCACATTCCCTCTTTCCGAAACTCTCCCGCCATCAACTCTCCCTCTCCTCCTTCACTTCCATCTTCACCGCCTACATCTATTTCATTTATCTTACTCTGTTCTTCGATTCTCTTCTATTCGTTTCATTCTAACCCGTCGTGCTTTCACCCCTCGCGCGCTCGCGACGATTTTTCTCTCGTGGACGAATGGCCTGCAATGTAGAATGGTATGAAGAATAGAGAGGGGGATCCGCCAAGAGATCCGGAGAAACAGTCTAATTTTAACACGGCGTCGCACGCACGTACGCTTATCCAAAATTTCCCCGTGCGGAATAGAGACGACAATACCTCCCTCGTCATCTCAAACGATCTTGCCGTATCACCAGGAACGTACCAATTTCGCCCCTGTAGAAATTCCAAATATTCTCCATGAATTCATAACATGATTAAGCCGATGTACCGATTATGTCAACACATAAATGCGAAGATTCTGGGGTCATAAATTGTTTAATTTTAATAATCTACAACATACAATAGTTTTAGAGATTTAATTATAATATTTCATTAAAGAAATGTTTTAATCAATTCGTAAAAGATATCATTATTAATTCAATAATGGCATGCAGTTAAGTGCGAAGAAATAATAAAGTATTGTTAGGAGTCTCGGTACATTGCCACGCAGACTAATTAGAATGTAATTTTCCTCCAGTTATGTTGCTGCATCGTTAAGAGAACTGTATGTACTTAAGGAAATAATAGTCTATATTCGACAACTATGCTTTCAACCGCAAATATCGCGATTAGATAAATTCACGTGCAAACTATAATACGAGAGAAGAGTTCCGCCGTGTGTTGTACATGATACAGCACAGAAACCGGATGCGTTGCAACGCCGCTAGCCGCTACTGCGATTCAGGACTCGGCGCGGTGCTGCGCAGGCGTCCGTTGACGTCATCGGGTCTAAGGCACGGGGTGTTATACGCTTATCAATGAACGTACGACGCCTACGGCGAGTACCTGTTCTCCAGCCAGCGCACCACCGGCGAGCACACCCTCCGCCGATCCTCCCTTACTCACCGCCCTTGCGACCGCGTGCCCTACGTGTTCATTCTCGTCGGTAGCCTTCGCGCTACCTGATCACCGTTCATTGGCCAGATGTACAAGAGCGATGGTTGAAAGCCAATACCTCGCAATCTATTTTCTCACCAACACGCATAATACGAAATCTGGAAAATTGTAGACGAATGAAAACTTTATCCACATTCCTTTCAACTTTTTAATAAGAATTGTAATTATTATCGCGAATTAAAATCTTGTCTTGAAATTAAAATGCTCAGAGAATATCATTTTTAAAAATAGTCTTTTGAATTGCTTTTTTAAAGTTATATATAACAATGTTAATATATACAAGGTGTCCCACGTAACTGTGATCACGATTTTTCCGGCACTTCCGATGATCTGACAAAAATTATTTTGGATAAAAGTTAATCAGTTTTTAATGGGCTAAAAATTGCAATATTAAACATTTGAAAAATACTCTTTTTTTTTTAGAAAAAAAGTCGAGGTGACCATAATTTTTTTAAATAGCACTACATATTTTTTACTTCATAATATCGTAACTGATGTCAAGACGAGTTCAATGCTATACCTTGAGATGACCTTACAGTGAGATTTTTATATGGACTATTCTACAGTAGAAAGATTTTTGTAACTACTACAGACATGAATTTTTGTTTTTTAAATAAAACTACAAATACAAAACAACAAATTATAAACAAAAATAGTAGTAGAACAAAAAATTATAACAAATTTAATGAAAGAAATTATGTAATTACAATAAGTATTCGAATTGTAGTCCATTTTCTTATAGGCACAATTCTGCTTTATGTAATAAATTTCCACAAGTTGCTCCTATAATGCTATCACGGCGAATTTCTTCGCATGTTGTACGTATTCACTGCTTTAAATGTTTCATATTTTTAATTGATACCGCGTAGACTATTGATTGCAAATGATCCTATAAAAAAAAATCTAGTGGTGACAAATCGGGGGACCGAGGTGGCCAAGGAATTGGTCCGTAAGTGCCCAATCAACTTTCTCCGTATTTTGAATTTAGATATTGAACAACAATCCGAGTGTTATGAGATGGATAACCATCTTGTTGGAAATAAATACGTTGCACAACATCATTCGGAAGTATAATACTTGCAACAATATTGGAAGTTGAGAACGAAGAAAATTTAAGTAAGCTTAGGCTGTCAAATTGTGTTCATAAAAGTAAGGTCCAATCAGATAACCGTATACTAAACCACATCAAACATTCACTGTAACTTTCTGTTGAAAATTATGTTCTCGGAACCAATGGGGATTATCTTTCGATTAAAAGTGACGATTATGACGGTTAATTACACCATTATTTGAAAACTCACATTTATCTGTCCATAGGACATTCTGTAATATTTTAGGATTACTTTGGTATGTAACAAATAACCATGCTATAAAATTTAGACGATGTTGTGAATCAGTTATACGTAAATGTTGTACTTTGGTCATTTTGTAAGGATGATAACGATTTTGTTTTACCATCTTATGAGCAGAACTCTTAGGTAAACCAGTTTCAGTAGCAACTGTACGAATGAAAGTATGCGGATTTTCTTCTAAATGTGCTAGGACCGTAAGAATATTGTCTGCAGTTGTACTTAAATGCAGTTTGTTCTTTTTCTTCTTTTCAAATTCTCCATAATTTCTTAAATTCTTTTCAATGTTATAAAACATTGTTGCACACGGTGATGTCTCTGAGGATACCTTGTGGCATACAGGATTGCAATTTCACGTGCATTCCTTTTACATTCGCTGAATATTAACAGCATATGAATTTTCTTATTATAGGAATACATTTTCGACAAACTGAGACTGAACTATAATTTACTCTAACAACAAACTAAGGTTGAACACAAGAATTGTTGAAACGTTCGAGCTACGCTATGCTACAATGTTGATATTTTTTCCATGTATACATACACAAGTGTAATAAATTGTGAACTACATTTGTTCATGATTGATTGTAAGGTCATCTCAAGGTCATAGTATAGCAGGTCATTGAACTCATCTTGACGTCAGTTACAATATTATGAAATAAAAAATATGTAGTGCCATTTAAAAAAATTAGGGTGACTTCAACTTTTTTCTTAAAAAAGAATATTTTTAAAATTTTTAATATTGCAATTTACAGCCCATTCAAATCTGATTAATTTTATCCAAAATAATTTTTGTCAGATCATCGGAGGTGCCGGAAAAATTTTGATCACAGTTACGTGGGACACCCTGTATATATTCGATGAAATTTACGTACCAAGTTGAACGTTCAGTTTTACATTTGTATTTCCTACAAAACTATGCAACTTCCTCACAGTAAAACTCTCTTAGAGGAGAGGCCCCTATTATGAGATACCGAGTTCATTTTGTGTAATTACTAAATGTTTATTGGTAGAATTAAAAAAAATAATAGGTCATTTTGAAGAGAATTTAATAAGCTTTAAGATAGTGTTATGTAAAATTTAATTCAAATTTTATTTTATTTTTTAATTAAAGAAATGTAAAAGGTGAACAAATCGCAAAGTCGAAAAATTGTGCTCCTAGTATGAGATACCCCGAGAAATCGATAATAAAGCACAAAGTACATCAGTATTATAATTAAAAAAACTTTATTTGATGTTTCTAACATATCAACGTACAGCTATGCGCGTAAATTGAGCATGTGATGCATTGTATTCAGGATTTGTCTTCAGTAGTAATTGGAATGAAGTATTGCAGAAACAGACCCTCAATGTTCATTCCGGTTATTCTTTTTATTATTGTACAATAACATTTATACTTTAACATCGATTTTCACTTGGGCACAGAAGTATAGATTATTTCATATTAGAAATATCCTGGGTATCTCATATTACGAGTATCACGTCTTACAGCTTTACGATCATCAAATCTAACTTCTTTAATTAAACAATTCAACATATTTCGTATTTTTCTATCAGTACGATCTTACTCTATTACTACATGAAGAATTTATTGCCAAATAATTACTTATTAAATAATAAACAAAGATTAAAGGCTTATCTCAATGAAACTTGAAAACATTCAAACTCTAAAATTTTATTTTACAATTACTGTAGACATGATCTAACAATGAATTTTCCACTAAATAGTTTTCAATCCAAGAGCAATAATTTCATGATAGAATCAACAGATAGCATTTATTAGTTTAGCAGAAACGCCACTATCTCATGTTAAGCGCCTATCTCATAATAGGGAGCTTTATATCTAG
Organism: Cyphomyrmex costatus; assembly: GCF_001594065.2. Taxonomy (NCBI): domain Eukaryota; kingdom Metazoa; phylum Arthropoda; class Insecta; order Hymenoptera; family Formicidae; genus Cyphomyrmex; species Cyphomyrmex costatus. Next base: position 260,857 of record NW_017275488.1, on the reverse strand, counting down.
CAGTCATCGCTCGATATATACCTAAGTGCATCTTTTCCATTGAGTAACTTAAAGCTTGAATCGATCGTCGGACCGTGCGATTCGCTTAATCAACCGAGCCGTATCAGTGTCATTTCATCATCATCAGTTCGAACTTTAACCAATTGATATAATATTAAATTTAGAAACGTCACATGTGAGATATATCTTTAATAAAAGTAAGATACTGTTTTTATATTTTTAATTTCATAAAATTTGAAATAAATATTTTCTAATAGTGATTCTGATGATTTGTAAAAATAAATAAGAATTTCAATAGTTATATAAATGTAAGAAATTTATTTATAGTTTACACTAGTTAGGCACGAAAACGTCCTGTTCCGCTTTGTGCTGGTCATGTGACTTTAGCGAAAGAGAAATTTGCATGTTTGAGAGGTAATCTTGGATGCACGTCTTCGTTTTTTTTCACTCCTCGCGAAACGTTTCACGAAGATCATAGTTGTTATCGTAGAAGACTTCAGCATGGTTCTTGAAATCACCGTCTGTAAACAGAATGAATTGCAAAATATTCATTTACCGGAAATAAAAATACATTTTGATCTAAGTTTATTTCAGTATTTGTAATCGATTCTTATACTTAAGAGAGATTGTCTTAAATACAGCCTTGAGTTTTAATTGTTTATGTTATTTTTAAAAATAAATATTACATAAATAAATAAGAGATTGTAAAATTTTTTCTCTGACAAAGGAACATCTTTGTAAGATTAATTAAAGGAAAAAATCTATTACTTTTGTATATCGTTATACGGACTCTAGGAGTCCTTCTTTATGACAGCCGCTTTTATGATGGCTCCTTTATTTATTTATACAGACTTCTACATTATATAATGTCATAATAGTGCAATAGAACTAATATAATATGTGCAAACAGGACATTTTTTTATTATATGCTGACTACTACGCAAGCTAAACGCGAAGTCACTGTAGTCGCAGTGTGTTCACCAGCGCCGAACCTACATTCTGTTGTATTCTCCGTGAACGCTATATATTTCTTTCAAGTGCAATTCACTGTTTAATTACAACACATATACATTACCATAAAATAAGATTTTTTAAAAATATATTTTTTTACGTATGTAAATACGCTAAGTATATTTTCAAACGCAATTTAGAATAGTGTACATTAGAATACATAATTGTGGAAAAGTATGTGTTGAGAGTTATTAAAAATAAAATCATACACACACGCACACACATTAATAAATAAAGAGAAAATTAGTTTTGTGCGGCGACGAATACAGTGATTAATCAATTTTTAAGAAAAAACCGAACTTATAAGAATAACCAACGCCATTTCTTTGTTTTTTCAGGTATAAAAAAAAGTCAAATTGTAACTTATTGTGATGCATTATAGAATTAAAATCATGAAAGTAAAAATTATTTTATTAAATCATTTTATTTGACGGTATAAAAATGTATTTGTGTCTTGTAAAGTTTTATTCATAAAATTTCTATTCATATACACGTATTATAAACTGTTTTAATCAAAGACATTATCATTATATATGTAAGAAAAGGCGAGGGATTGTGAACATGTAATCACACAAAAATAAAATAATACTATTTTTACTCTTTAGAGTAAAGGTCAGGTAGTGATAACACTTTCTGTATATTCACAACATAATCCGATATAAATACATCGGTCAGTGTAACATTATTAATACATAATTGTAGATTACATATATTAACAGTGCGCAATGATACATATTGAAGCTGTTATACACAAATTAAATTAAATAAACGTAAAAATGTATGTTTAATACGATATAAATGTAAAAACGGATTCAATTATGACATTCTCAATACATTTTATCGTGCTGTAAGCCAAATCTGTTTATATAATTTGCAATATTTGTATTTTATTTTACACAGATAAAATCAGTGTACAATAGCTTTAATATGCACTGGTGCATGCGTCCAGCCGAGTTCGCTATAGGATAAATATCATTACGTAAGATCTTCATGAATAAATTTTTTGAATTTGTGCATTAGTTCAAAGAAAATCCTTTCAAAACAGCAGGTTTATGTTTTGACAACAATGCTTACAATTACTTCACTCTCCCACGTATAAATTATGCAAATAATAATCTTAGACTCGTGTTCAGAACGCGATTTTATCCATAAACATAAACTTTTTTATTTGAAATTCTATAGTGTACGTAATTTTAACTACATATTAAATATGTATTAACATTATAAAGCGTGTTCTGAATACGAGCCTTAATTTTTTAATATTGAATATCTTTACGTTAAATTCAGTACACTCTATATACAATGCTATGCCTTTTAAATATAAGATATATTTTTAAGTGCCAAAAATAATCTTAATTCTGATCCAAACATATTGAGATTGTGCAAATAGTAATTATTGTGACGCCACTCGAACGAAATTACATACTAGCTATTCGTAAGCGACAGTTTTAATGTTTGCGATGAACGTTCTATATTACCCCATGGGAACTCAATAGTCCGCATTTTAGTTTACGTTTTACGCCATTTGACTTTACACTCTGAATTTTCTTTGTTTTGCTATCTTACGTGTCTATGTTGATAAAAAAGGTTACCATTAATTTTAATAGATAGTCCTTCCAAAATATTTAATGAAATTATTATACGATTATTATATTATTATAACACAATTTTTTCATAGAATGAGATTCGGCCACACGATTGAAGACTCTCGGAAGAAATATCCGGAAATCACGGACGAAATTTTGAATAGTCTGCAAAAATGGGCGAATGATTTAGGCCTTCCCAATATTCCCGAAGAACAACTGGCATTATTCGCACACAGTTGTCACTTCGACATGGAGGCCACAAGACGATGCATGAAAGTTTATTACAAAATACGAGCCACGAGCCCGGAATTTTTTAACAGTAGGAATTCCAACAGTTTGCAATTTAGCCTGAAAACTTTGTACGTATTTATCAGCACTTCTTAAATTGATTTGTTGACTTCTTAAATAATTTTTATTCAAATTATAGATTAAAAAGGCTCAACAAATTTAAAAATATCAAAACGTAACAGGACTACGAGCCATGAAAATAAAACATTCAATTTAAATATACGAATTTAATAACATATTATAAGAAAAACAAATTAAAACAGTGAAGACGTAATGTGAAACAAAGTAAAACATAATAAAAACAAACGTTTCAATCCCTGTCGGATCATTATCAATGCTTATGTATAAATTAACGGTTAAGAATTAAAAAGACGCATATACGAAAAATTATAACAAATAAGAAACAGATGAAAAATAATTACATAAAAAAAAAACAGAGAGAGAAAAAATTACATAAATTGACGTGACGCTCGCCATCTCTCTCATTTTTCGCATATCATTGAAATTTCGTTAATTCCTGTGTGCGCAAGAGACTCAAAGCAATCTGTTAAAAAAATATATGTACCGTAATAATTGCAGATTCATTATAATCATAATTTTTGAAAAACATATATAGAAACTCGAAGTAATCGTTTAAATATAATCACAAATATGCGTATGAAAATAAAAATAATTTTTTTATGTAATTATTTTTTATCTGTTTCTTATATTATTTGTTATAATTTTTCGTATATGCGTCTTTTTAATTTTTAACCGTTAATTTATGCATAAGCATTGATAATGATCCGACAGGGATCGAAACGTTTGTTTTTATTATGTTTTACTTTGTTTCACATTATGACTTCACTGTTTTAATTTGTTTTTCGTATAATATGTTATTAAATTCTGTATATTTAAATTGAATGTTTTATTTTCATGGCTCGTAGTTCTGTTACGTTTTGAAATTTTTATTCAGTTAAAAAATAAATAAAAAATGAAATGAAAGCTTTGTTTCGCAAATAAAAGAGAAATGGTTTAAAAGAAGCACCTCATATATCGTGATGAAAAGAATGTAATTTTTTTGGAATTTTTTGGATAGAACAGTCTTTAATTTGCCTTGACCTTGACAAATGTTATCCAAATGATGATTTTGAACAACATTCAAGAGATTTTAGCCGTCGATAGCACATCTAAGCAGGCCCGGATTAAGGGGGGGGCTATAGCCCCAGGCCCCACGGAAATAGGGGCCCCCGTTACATTAAAGAAAAAATTTTAATTCTTTGATTAAAATTAAAATTAAAATCATTCAAAATTACTTTAAATCTTAAAAAAAATTAGTTTTTATTCCCTTAATATATAGTAATAGTAGATGCTGTCCCATACATTTTATTTGTCTTTTCAAAGTACACTTCTCAACCAAATTAAAGGATCACTTGTTCCACCCTGCAAAAATAGGTAAACGTTGAGATAGAATAACTTCGTAAAAAATCATCGTATCGAGATGTTTAAGAAAGCATTTTAAAGCTTGAAATCTCTACTTTTCAGACCTGTAAAAACGGTCTTACTGATATTTCGTGAAGTTGCACAATCATAAATAAAAGTGTATCAAACCTAAAAATTTTTTACAAAATTTGCGAAGTTCCACGGAGCCAAGAAAAAATTGTGCACAAATGCGGTTTACAGCTGTCGAAAAAGTGAATCTTTACCTTCAATTTGCTTTTTTATTGAGCTCTGTACGATTTTTTTTGACCGAGTTATTCAACGTTTAATTAAAAATAGCCTTTTTACATCAACATTAAATAATTCGTTGAAAAAAAATCGTACAGAGCTCAACAAAAAAATAAATTGAAGGTAAAGATTCACTCTTTCGAAAACTGTAAACCGCATTTGTGCACAATTTTTTCTTGGCTCCGTGGAACTTGGCAAATTTTGCAAAAAATTTTTAGGTTTGACACACTTTTATTTATGATTGTGCAACTTCACGAAATATCAGTAAGACCGTTTTTTCAAGTACAGATTTGAAAAGTAGAGATTTCAAACTTTAAAATGCTTTTTTAATCATCTCGATACGATGATTTTTCACGAAAATATTCTATCTCAAAGTTTGCCTATTTTTGCAAGGTGGAACAAGTAATCCTTTAATTTTGTTGAAAAGTATATTAAACTGGATAGTTGAGAAGTAAATGATTGATGTTTTTCCCAATGTTTACATAACGCTTAGAATATTTGTAACTATACCAATAGCAAATTGTGAAGCAGGAAAGATCTTTCTCTGTTCTTAAAAGAATAAAAAATATGTACAGAACAGTGATGTTGGACGAACGATTATAACATCTTTAACTGGCTTAGCAATCGAATCTGAATTACTAAAGGCCATCACACGTATAAAAATTTTAGTAGTAATCGTAAGGTCTTAAGATCGAATGATTTTAATAATTTAGTACAAGATTTTGTAAAATTAAAATTGAAAAAAAATTTTAACTAAAGAATGTATTAATTTATTTATTTGTCTCTAATCTTTATATGATTCAATTTTAATGTTTATTGTGTTGGATTAAATAACCTAATTATACTGCTTTACGTATAAACGTGATAATCCTTTTTTTTTTAAGATTAAAAAGAAGGGCCTCCTAAAGTTAAATAGCCCCGGGCCCCTCAATTCTTTAATCCGGGTCTACACCTAAGATAATGTTAAATGCCGGCGTAACTTTCAAGCATTATAACTCGAAAAGTATACTTCATGAAAAAATATTTTATCAGGTAATTATGCACTTTAGGGGACCCAGCTCCGATGACCTTGACCTTGACATATGTTGTCAAGGTCATGATTGTGAGCAACTTTGCCTTAACAATTAGGCGGCGGTCTCTTATAGTTTCTGAGATATTTAGACCAAAAAGTCTAATTTCGTATAATATAATGATATGTCTTTTCGCTTTCGGTAAATATCTAGAAAATAAAAAATGGGAAACACCTACTTTGTAAAGTACTGAATGTTGCGAAGTATACGATATTAAATACTATTCTGCACCCCCTCCCCCTATGTAAATGTGTTAAATCTTCTACGCGAAGCAACTCTTATTCCCCTCCCCCCTATGCACGGGCACACGACTTCCATGGTAAATATCTAGAAAATGGGAGGCATCTACTTTGTTTGTAAAGTAACTTTCACTCCTCCCCCTGCACAGGGGCACACGACTTCTACGATTGTACTGTTGCTATGATAGTACTGTCGGGGCAGACTTCTGTCGACGTTGTGGGTGCGGGGAGGGGGGGCGAAGGCCACCCCTTGCACCCGCCCGTGTGTGTGTGTGTAAAATATCAAGCAATAGACTCATAATCGTTATATAACGAATGGAACAAACACACACACACCGTCGACAGAGGTCTGCCCCGACAGTACTATCATAGCAATAGTATAATCGTAGAAGTCCTGTGCCCTGTGCAGGAGGGGGGGGGGGAGTGAAAGTAACATAGCGCGTGGAAAGTTTAACGTTTCTGAACAGGGAAAGGTGTAGAATAGTACTTGATATCATACGTATATTGCAGAAATGAAACGTATATTTTAGAACTATGATCGTTAATAACTTTTTAACGACGGACGAGCGACGGGAATGGTCAATGATATTGACCTTCTTAAGGGTCAAGGTCAAGGTCACTCGGAAGTCATTTGAGGCTGACAGTGTAAAGCGAAATATTTACACAGTAGGTTTCACTACTGTTAAAAATAACTTCAACGCTTAATATCTCAAAAACTATAAGAGTCCGCCACCTAGTTATAAAGGCAAAGTTGCTCAGAATCATGACCTTGACAACATATGTTAAGGTCAAGGTCATCGGAGCTCGGTCCCCTAAAGTGCATAATTACCAAAAAAATTGATGTGATTTTGTGACCTGACCTTGGCGACGCCACCCCAGGTCAAACGGATGTGATTAGTAAATAGATCTTTTTGAACCCTACAACTTTTGTCTGAAACACTTTTCTGTAACATTTATACTTTTCATGATATTCAGGTGTTCCGGCACTTTCCGAACACCCTGTATATTGCCAATAAGTTCTGCTTAACGATCTACAATAAAATCATCTATAACTACGTCAATTCTTCGAATTTCGTTCTAAAACTCAAGAGATATATTTTTGATGGATTAAATTATTAAATTATGCAAAAAATTTCGATTTTTTTTACCTATTACATGAGGTGCCCCCCTTAATCTTTCGCGATGCATATGTGTAATTCTTATATCGCAGATACGAAAAATCGCGGAAATAATTTGAAAAAAATGTAATATTTGTTTACGCAACTCGAGCTTCTCAATTCGATGCGACTATGTTACCGAAAATATTATTGTCTATATCTTTGTTCCAATGATTAATTGTTACAAAGGCTACATGGATGCAAAATAATTTTTTTCCGCCTTAATCAATCTTATTTTTTCTCTTTTAATCCGTTTTGTTCTTTAATTGCCTACCAATAGTACTTTGGTATTTAATATCAGAGCTGGACATGTATTTAAAATATTTTTTTATTTGAAAACAGCATTTGTAAGACAATTATATCACGTATTTTGTATTTCAGCCGAGTACATGAAAATATTCTGTATTTTATATTTTATGGAAGTATATAAAAGTATTTTGTATTTCACAATTAATACAATAAAAGAATGAAAGTATTTTGTATTTTAAGTGTTAAGATTGACGATTAATGTTATTATTTAAATTATGAAATACATAAAGCTTTTAACCTTTCAATTTTAAATACAAAATACGTAATATTTTTATGTACAATGCTGAAATATAAAATACAAAATCTACTTTTATTGCAAAACTATGTATTTTAAATAAAACATATTGTATTTTAAATACATGTCCCGCCCTGTTTAATATGACAGCATTAGAAATCTTTAGTGCTATGTTTATCCGGTTATCCCGCGTCGGTCTATTTATGACGCACTCATTTAGTACTGATAAGCGTTTTAATAACAAAGAAAGATCTTTTATTTCTGACCCTGCTTTCTTGATTCTAAAACAATTATTTGATTAGATTCAAAGTTTGCATAATTGCAATTAAACTTGTGCGATATTTGTGCAATAAATAACGGCAACGAATTTCTTTCTTAGTTCAATGTTCGTTCGTTGGTGTATATACAGGGCTTAATACATTAAAATATGCTCAAAAAGTTTAACTTTTATTTATGTTGAAGAGAGAACACAATACTTCCCAAGCTGGATCAAAATGGTAACCGGATAATTTTGCAACGAATAGCGGATCCACGACCATCTCAGTTCATAATGAATGACAGTATCAAGCTACTGTTGATGAGCATCGACGCGAGTCTCTATATGGACGGTTGTTCGGAGGGATATATATTTATTTTTGATATGATTAATATCCGATTTGGTCACTTGTTCAAATTGTCGATAAATAGCTTCCGCAAATTATTCGAATACATTCAAGAAGGCATGCCAGTGAGGCTTAAAGGCATGTACATAGTGAACGCAAACTGGATCGTGGACAAAATGATGGTGCTTATAAAACCATTCATAAAGCAAGAGCTATTCGAAATAGTAAGTTGATTTACAATTTCCGCCCAGATGCAGAATGTGACCAAGATTGATAAAAGCATTTTAATAGCATTCCTCTACTAAAAAAAAGCGTTTTAATATAATTTTGTAAACGTATTTTTTACAACACTAGCACGTTTATAGGATTTTGGGATTAAAACTGTAGGGCATCAAAGCGTCAAGGCGGTGCTATAGTTTTAATAAAAATTAAAGAAATTATATAATTTAACTCTTTCGTGTCTGGGATGGCATATAGTATATGTGATAAGTCTTTAAAAATTCATATTTTTCACAAAAATAAAGATAGCTTCTTTCTTCATTTTAAAAATAAAGATAAAACTTTTCATAAAGTAATCAACACAATTTTTGCTTCTACAGAAATTCGTAAAATGAGGGAAAAATGACGAATATATCTTCCATAAAAATTAAAATAGCGAGTTTTCTCTGGACTCATTTTGAAGAGTAACGTAAGAGCTTTTATAAGAAAAATCGCAGGGTTGGCAACGTTACCTCATAAAAATAACTAGTTACCGTTACCGTTCTTTTTCCTGAAAAGTAATTCGTTACCGTTACTCGTTACTGATTTGCAAAAGTAACTCGTTACCATTCCTTTACTAAAAAACATAACTAGTCGTTATTTTTTTCGTTACTTTTTTTATACTTATACAATATTATATGCAGATTTTTGCAGTAAATATAAAAAAAATATAACAGAGAATTCTACATATCTTCTAGTAGAAGAATGAAGGTCAAAAACTGAAATGTATGTATATATATATAAAATAAATAATGAAAAGGCTCTATATGTATAAGACAATACAAATATAAGAAGGGCAAAGAGCCAAGTAAATTTATCAATAAAGTACTTCAATATTTAAAATTTAAAAAACATTTTAATAAGATCTTTAAAAATTACAAATTAACAGACGTTTCGACTCCGATCGGGTCATTTTCAATGTTACAAATTATTAGAATTAAAATGAATAGTGAACACATTTTTCTTCTGATATAAATTCTTCTTCTAGTAATTGTAAAATATCTTACACAGTTTTAATTATATTTTATATTAATTGACTAAATAATTTTAATCATGGACTTGTTGCTTCATTTGTATTTTTGACAAGGTAATAGAACTTTTGTATTTATTTATTATTTTTTATTGTTTGTAATTTTATTAATTCGTATATAATTTTCATTAGGATCAATTTATACTTATTATTTCAACATATGACTATTGCTATACCGAATACTTTATATCAGAAGAAGAATGTGTTCATTATTCATTTTAATTCTAATAATTTGTAACATTGAAAATGACGTGATCGAAGTCAAAACGTCTGTTAATTTGTAATTTTTAAAGATCTTATTAAAACGTTTTTTAGTTTTAAATAATTGAAATATTTTGTTGATAAATTTACTTGCTCTTTGCCCCTCTTATTTTGTATTGTACATATATAAATTCTCGGTAAAAATGTAGATTAGGGGAGCCTCCCCCAATGACATTGACCTTAACATATGTTGTCAAAGTCATGACCCTGAGTGACCTTGAGGAAGTTTTAATCCTCGGACCTAACTCGTTAAAAAGTTATTAATAAAAAAAGTTTCAAAATTAACGTATCATTTCTGCCATATATGTATTATAACAAGTACTATTTTTACACACGCGCGCGCGCGCACACACACACACACACAATATAACAAACCAAGAATAAATGCAATCAAAATGAATACAAGAGGTACACTTCTTACCATTTATGAATCACTATTCTACACTCGATTCTACACCTTTCCCTGTTCAGAAACGTTAAACTTTCTACGCGAAGTAACTTTCTCCCCCCCCCCTGCATAGGGTCACACGACTTCTACGATTGTACTATTGCTGTGATTGTACTGTCGGGGCAGACCTCTGTGACGGTGTGGGTGGCCGAAGGCCGCCCCCTTGCACCTGCCCGTGTGTGTGTGTGTGTGTGTGTGTGTGTAAAATATCAAGTAATAGACTCATAATCGTTATATAACGAATGGAACATCGTAAGTTAGATTAATAAATTCATGCAAATGCATTTTTAATGTTTGTAAAACGTCTTACTTGCGTCGAGGTAATCTGACTGACTAATTGAAACATATCGATGGAAACTATTCACAACGACTGAAAAACTCAAAACAAAGATATATCAATATAATATTTTCGGAAATTTATCCAAAAGAAGTCACAGTACACTCCCGCACCCACACCGTCACAGAGGTCTGCCCCGACAGTACAATCACAGCAATAGTACAATCGTAGAAGTCGTGTGCCCCTGTGCAGGGGGGGAGGGGGGGGGGTAAAAGTTACCTCGCGTGGAAAGTTCAACGTTTCTGAATAGGGAAAGGTGTAGAATAGGACTTCATATTATACATGTATAGCAGAAATAATACGTTAATTTTGAAACTTTTTTTGTTAATAACTTTTTAACGAGTTAGGTCCGACGGTTAAAACTTCCTCAAGGTCACTCAGGGTCATGACCTTGACAACATATGTCAAGGTCAAGGTCATTGGGGGAGGCTCCCCTAATCTACATTTTTACC